>NW_007727173.1:425929-428623 GCF_000696425.1 Galeopterus variegatus
CAGAATGGCATGAACCATGTTTCACCAAGAGAAAATGCAGACTGCTCGACAGAAACACATCCCTGGGAAGGGTTCCTGGGAGGAATTTACAGAATGTTTTCTCTGGCAAATAAGAAAGAGAAGTCAGAAAAACAAATGGGATCTCACTCCAATTCCTTACAGACACAAACGCAAAAAAAGAGCAGGAAGAAATCAAATCCTAACATCGGTGGGAGGTGAGGAGATAGCTCATGACCAGGAATAGCCGAGGGACACGTCGTTAAGTGTAGACATCGCAAGTGACTTGTGTCATTGGTCAAACATGTGGGACTTCAAACCACCGGGCTGTAATTTCAACTAGTGATGTAGTGATTCTATTTCAAACAAAAGCCGAACTCTTGTGCTCTAAGATTCTTTATTTGTAAGAATATCCCTGGCTCGATGCTTCCCCTTAGCTCTATCCTCTTTTATCCCTAAGAAGTCATCACTTTTTAAAAAACAAGAGAGCCTTGGGTAGAAACTGAAATAGTTATGTCCCAGACTGTGACATGTTACTTCTATAGTAACGAGGTATTAAAACATGGTCTAAGACGCTTATTTCCTCCAGCAGCATCACTGCAGGGAAACCTGAGGGATAGAGATGTTCCAGGTCCTGGGCACAGAGCTACGACCTTTTTCAAAAACTGCGTGAGGAATGTAGATTGGCATGGGCACTAGGCAGGAATAATGAAAACCTGTCATCTAGATTGTTCATGCGAGAGAAAACTTACCACGGGGGCACTTTATCATAGAAACGAAAGGGTCTTTTCTCTCCACGACAAGCAGTGGACAACGTCCTGGATCAAAACCAAGTTTGCAAGCCCCAGCGGCCTTGACTGGGAACAGGATTCAGATGGGCAGTGGCAGGTGTTTGCTTTATCCTGGAATTCTGTCAAGAGGGGAGAATGTGAGGGCAAGGAGTGTAGGGTGGGACATGAGATGATGAAGCATTTCAGTTGCTTGCAGCTGACGCCTGTTGTATTTTTATGTGGGGACTCAGCCTGTGTGGTTTGACGGGCTGTTCAGAAAGTGGGACCTTGTTTCTGTGATGAGAGACGGAGATCCCGTGAAGCTGGAAGAGCTCGGCGGGGCCCTGTTACTCACGCCTTCTCTCCCTCCCCCACGGCCTCTGGGGCTGCGGGTGCTGCGTGTCTAGCTCGTGGGTGGCATGTTGGTGTGTTTGTTGGGCACGGACCTCATTCTATACTGACAGCTTGCTGGACTAGGAGTGGCAAAACCAGGATCTCATTCATACTTACTCAGACTTGCTGCCTTTCCTTTTTTTTTCAGATTACAGAATGAAAAGGTTGGGTTTTCATTATAATAAGAATTGAAGGGCCGGCCTGTGGCTCACTCGGGAGAGTGCGGTGCTGATAACACCAAGGCCCCGGGTTCGGATCCCATATAGGGATGGCCGGTTTGCTCACTGGGTGAGCGTGGTGCTGACAACACCAAGTCAAGGGTTAAGATCCCCTTACCGGTCATCTTTTTAAAAAAAAAAAAAAAAAAGAATTGAAAAATGATGATAAGGTATAAAGAAAAAAAAATCCATGCTACTTAAATACAATGTTGATTATTATTTTGAGATTCATTTTATGTGCCATACCAGTTTACAAATATTCTGTAAGATTTTAATGCAGCATTTTAATAACCAAATCTTGAAAGGAGAGGCCCCTATAGATAATTTGACTCAAAACCATGTTAATTTATTAGTGGATAACTATACTTAGGCCTCGTTTTAGAACCTTAATGAAGTTAAGTGTGCGCCGCTTCTACACATTCCTGAGAAGTTCCAAGTGGAACAACGTGGGCAGCTGCGCCCAAGGAGCCTCAGCAGCAAACACCCCTGGGTACATGACCTGTTGTCCCCACCCCAGCAGCAGCAGCAGGAGACCCAAGCTGGCAGTGACATGATTCCCCTTCAGCTCAGTGACAAGTCTACCACGAAGAAAGAGCATGAAGCTGGGTCCTCTCTCTTCCCAGGATTGCCTGCCCCTGATGGTGTCCTGAGGCCCTGCTCTGTGCCCAGCTCTCTGTCCCCACGGGCTGCCTGCCCATTCAGCTGGCTGGGCAACCGAGAGGTGGCCACTAGAGGAAAATATTCTCCAGAGCTGTGGAAGAGGCGAGCCTCAGTTGGAGACCCCAAGTCAAGAGACCCTCTGTGTCTGTACCCTCCCCGGAGACCCTCAGGGACATCCTGGGGAGACCAGCAGGTTTGGAGGTCCCACCCCTTGAAAGTTTTAACTAAACAGGAACCTTCAGAGGAAGCTTCTGATTGTTAGGAACATCCTGACTTGCTCTCCCCCATGTTGCAGACTGCCCTTTGTGTGTGGCCCCTCCTGAGTCCACACCCTCCATAAGGCATCGCCTCCCTTCCTGTGGGAGGGGAGACCAGGCTGCAGTCCTAGGGAGGGACGGGAGACTGCGTTTTCTCCCTCTCTTCAGTGTGATTCAGTCCAGCTCAGCTCTGGCTGCGACCAGACAGGGAAGGGACGCAGGATGGCAGGCAAGAAGGAGGGAGCTCACAATTGTCTTGGCAAGATGACCCGGTGGCGCACTGGATAGTGCGCCGCTTGGGAAGCGCGGCGGTGCTCCCGCCCGAGGGTTCGGATCCCACATACAGATCGGTTCCCGCTCACTGGCTGAGCGAGGCGCGGGAGCAACACCGAGGGTTGC
>NW_007727173.1:429883-432174 GCF_000696425.1 Galeopterus variegatus
AAAAACAGCAAGACTGAATTTTGGAGACTGGCCTAAAACCAGCTGTGTTACCTGGGTTACCTGGAAATTAACAAACAACAGACAAACAAAATCCTGGGTTGGGCCTCAGGTCTGTTCATCACACTCTCAGCCCAGGAATCTGTATGTGTGATAAGGGCCTCGCATAATTCGCAAGCGTCCTGCTCAGCATCAGGATGGAAGAGGACTGGAAACTGGAAACCTCCGAAATTAGAGGAAATCGCAGCAAAGTCCCAGGGTCCTGGTCCTGGCCAAGGCCGTGCCTCCTGGTTTTCACTTATTTCCTCATCTCTCAAATCCTGGTTAATTGCTTGGACTTCCCGCTCTGTTTCCTGCTTTCATAAAAGCCTACATTTTAAAAATTATTAAAACTTCAATCAGTTCAGGAAAGGTAATCTTTTTCCTTCACACAGTTTATTTCTTGAAGGAGCTTGCGTGCGACTCTCACTCATCCCAGCAGCAAGTTAGGGGAAGTTTCATTTATTTAACCCTTGTGTCCATGCCTCTTGCCACTTGCCAGCATTTAATTACTTCTTGCAGAACCTAAGTGCCTAAGAATGAAGCATCCCAGAGACTGGAGCCCCTCATAGCACCCGGCCTTCAGCTGTGCACGTGGCCATCCTTGGTCTGTACGGCATCGTGGGGCGATGGAGCATCTGTGTGGGAGAAGGCCCAGCATGAAGAGTGGTCAGATGAATAAGAAAGGACACAGAACTGGTTGTCATTTGCAAAGGGGTGGAGGAAATAGTCCTTTTCAGTCTTGAATGTCATAGCCGACAGGGCACAGAAGGAGTAAGACCCTCTTACCTTTTTCTTCTTGGCGTTCCTTGGAGTCTGGCTTAAATGTTTTTGTGTGTTCTTTTAGAAACCATCAACCTATGGCACACAAAACGTGTACTTGGACGGTGTTTGATAGAGTGTTGATAGGATTAAAAAAAAAAAAAACAGAAGAAAAACCATAACCAGTCCTGGGATGGAAGGGATCAAGAGAAAGGTCATGGGTCTGCTGAACGGTTGCTAGAAGGCCGCACGCCCCCAGAGTGAAATCAGCTTTCCAAGTCATCTGTTTGGACAAGAGTTTCCAGCCAGTTAGAACTTTCTGTCCTCCCTTCCAGAATCTTTTAGGGAATGCTGTATTTTGTACGCCAGATGAGGAAGGCAGATGTTTTTCTCATTTCCACCCACTCCCTGATGGTGTTTGCCAAGGGAGCAGGACTGGGACACAGTTCACTGCAGAATGGCTGCTGTTGGTGGAGGCCGGGGGCGTCCAGCCTGAGGCAGCCCCGCCTGGACCCAGCAGCTGCTGCAGCTTTTATCGATTAACCATCCCAGTTGAATGTGGGAGTGAAGGCAAAACAGGCGTGGGAGACCGGTCGTCCAGCTAAACTTTGACTTCAAGGCCAAGGCAGGGTGGGAAGAGAAATACCACACATTGGCTGGGTGAACAACATTTGCTAAATTTAGAGCCATTTATACTTGCCAATTCTGGGTTTTGTAGTATTTTTGAAGCAAACACAACTCATTTGCTGGCAGGGAAGTGATGCTTAGAAGTAAAANTAGTATTTTTGAAGCAAACACAACTCATTTGCTGGCAGGGAAGTGATGCTTAGAAGTAAAATAAAAAAAGAAAGAAAGAAAGAAAAAGAAAAAGTAATAAGCAGATCTGGCACAGGACCCCATGGGGGAGGGACAGATTTCAAACGTTCTCATCAGCCACCCTTTAATGTACATCATGAGTCTGTAAATGAGAGGAATTATATGGCGAGAACACTGGAAAAATTGCATATTGCTGGGACCTACCGAAACACAGCTGTTTGGAGCTTGCTGAAGTCCTCCTTGGCAGCTTGGATTGACCTACAGCTGAGAAGCAGCGCTGACGCTTCATTTCCTGTCTTCAGCTGCGTGCAAATATAGACCCTTGAAGGGTGTTATCAAACCAAAGTGCTCTGGCCCAAGTGCCGCGCTGGCCTCAGTCTTCCCCTGGGACCAGTGGAAAGAGGAAAAGTAGGGATTCAAGGTCAAACTCTTCCGGGGAGTGGTTTGGGGAGAGACTGGCCTGGCTGCCCTTTGAGGGTGCGTTTCGGTGAAGGGAAGGGAGTGTTTTCCATCTTCTGGCAGTGGCCAAACAACTCCGTTTTCCAGCAACCTACAGGGTGTTGAGACAAGGATTCAGTTCAGTTCCATTCAGTTCTGTTGAACTCTTACCACGCTCAGGGGCTCAAATATTGTAGAGCAAACAAAAATGAGCCAGATTTTTTGCCACAAGGACGTAC
>NW_007727173.1:432752-436742 GCF_000696425.1 Galeopterus variegatus
AGGGGCTCAAATATTGTAGAGCAAACAAAAATGAGCCAGATTTTTTGCCACAAGGACGTACCGTACTCTCTGGCAGAGGAAACCTACTGCACAAAAGTGAAGGCAGAACCGAAATGGCTGCAAGAAATTCACAGAAGAGGCGAGCAGAGCAGGCTGGGGGTGCAAGAGACGAGAAGGCCACTTGTCGCCTTTTCATTTCAGGAGGACAAATGGCGTGAGCGATCTGGATGGGTATTTTCAACCTATAGGCCCCCCTGACTCCCTCGATGACCTCTTTCTCCCATGGCATACAGCTGTTTGATCTTAAAACTTGGATTTTGGGCAGACAGCAATGGTAGCATTTTTCTGATCGGCCCAGCTGCAGGCTGCTTGGTCTTGGCTACATGAAGCTATGCTGGGGCTTCAAAAGGGGGATTTTGAGTCACAGACACAGGACCGAGCCCATGGTCACGTGATGAGGTTCAGTGTCTACTTTCACCTTAACATGTCCATTCCAGGGCCCTCATCATGTGCAGCCCTGGAGGCAGGGTGTCTGTGGGATCTGGAATGAGCCTACCCCAGCATGGAATGCACCTACCCCACGACACTTAGGGTCCCCTTAGCCTTCATGGCCCCTTCGTCGGACCTCTCCCAGCCTATCCTCCTCAGAAGAAGATGCTCACTCCTTCGATGACTCCAACCAAGTTTCCCATAGGGCCCGGGAGCCTTTCCTATCCCCTTGTTTTTACAGCGAAATCAGAAGAGAACCTGAATTCCTCCATCCTCGGGTCGCTGTTGACTCCTCCAGTCCATGAGAGGGTGGCTTTGAAGTGGACACACCCATTTTCAGTCCCACCCCCACCCACTCCTCCTCATCTCATTGATATTGAAGAGTGACTTATGTCACCCCAGAGTGAGCTAAATGTTAGAGAAGACACTCCCCGTCTTTCCACGATGGCTCCTTTTCCTCCTCTCTTCCCACTCTCTCCTCGCATGTCCCCACCCTCCGACTGCTCCTCCCCTTTTCTCCTCCTGCCCCTTTCTCCTCCTCCTCCCTCAAGCCCACCCCTCACCTGATTCTCCTGCCAGGGTTGGCTTCCTGGGTCAGGGTCTCCGCAGAGACCCAGCTCCTCCGTGGGAGGGTCCGAGGGCCTGCCTGCAGGAGGCCAGAGCACGTCCTCAGCTTAGCCTAAGGCTAACCCCAGTTCTCGGGCAGGAAAGCCCATATCTGGGGGCATAGCAGAGAAGTCCAGAGGGAAAGGAATTAAACAAGGCACTGACTTGGGGACCAGAAGGCCGGGGTGTTTGTCAGGAGCACACTCTAGTGGGGGGAGGGGCGGAGCAGGCTGCAGCAGGGTCACAGGGCTCACTGAAGAGACCAGGGAAGAGGAAAGAGATGGAACGAACTGCGGAGGGAAGAGATAGTTGTGGAAGGTGCAGAGGGAGGGGTGACCTTGAGCAGAGGATGGACCCTCCGTCCCCAGGCTGCATGCCTCCACAAGAAAGGTGCAGGGCAGGGTGAACGTGAACCAGGAGCTCTGGCTCCAGAGAGTAAGGGACAAGCATTTTAGGACCAAGACAGCAGCTGAGAACCAGGAGGAGTCTGATCCACACAATCCCGTGTTAGGAGTTTGATCAGGGATGCTATGGTCCAAATGCTCGTGTTCCCCTACAATTTACATGCGTGGAAATCCTAATCCTCAGTGTGATGGTGTTAGGAGGTGGAGCCTTTGGGAGGTGATTAGGTCATGAGAGAAGAGCCCTCCTGGATGGGATCAGTGCCCTCACGAAAGAGGCTGCATGGTGCTCCCTTGCCCCCTTGCCATGGGAGGACACAGCGAGAAGGCACCATCGTGAGCCAGGGAGTGGACCTCACAGAGTGTGCTGGTGTCTTTATCTTGGACTTCCCAGCCACCAGAACTGTGAGAAATACATTTTTGTTGTTTACAAGCCAGCCAGTCTATGGTATTTTGTTGTATCAGCTTGAACTGACTAAGACAGGCCCCCTTGGCTGCTACATCCCACCCCCCATCCCCCAGGACCCCCTCTCACTCTGTAATTCAAGGGAGTGACCTGAACACACCCCAGGTCTGCAGCCGCTCTCGGGCAAGGAGAGGGAATGGCAGGAACCCAGCAGAGCCAGTGCCCAATTCACGAATTCTGTCACCTGCTAACCACAGCATGTGTAGAGCCGGCAGGGACACTGAAGGTCCCTAACACTGAGTTTACAGAGAATATCTACTTGAGGAGTTGGTGTTCGTTGAAGGTCAGCTGGTGTTTTCGGTCACCTTATGTGCTCTGGTTTGTGAGTTACAGGGTGTGCCTTTCCTTGGTTGCTAAGCTCACCTCTGGATAAGCCCAGCGCTGCTCATGATCTCAGGGGCATCCCGAACAGAGTCAAGGTGATTGCTAACTATGCTGTAAAAATTAAGACAGACTAAAAGCCCATGCACAGTAGTCTTAATTTATTATATGAGTTCGTTTACTTACCAAGAGGATTTGCAATTTAGAGCAACAACAACAACAAAAAGTGCTATAGCATTCACTCGGGGGACACGTGACCGCTCGGTTCCCAGGAAATCACTGTTTTGCTGTCCCCACATACACCCTTTGCATGGGCACAGCACGGGTAGCTCTCAGCAGGCTTGAGCCTTTCCTGGAATTAAAGTCTCTTCTGGGCCGATAGGCACAGCAATCATTTGGAACTTGGTGCTTCAAGATAGCTTGATGTCAAAAGTCCTTGCAGGCAGCACTTCTTCGGTTTTTGATCTCTTTAGTGGAAGTTTAATCAACTTCCTAGTGGTGTGTAAATTTGCATTTGTCATTCATAGTTCCCCTGTCCTAGTCCCCGCCTCGTCTCCCCTCAGGGCAAAGCTGATGGATAGAAAAGGAGAGCAAGCCTCCTGCTGCCCCACTGTCTGTCTCTGAGCAGAAGGGTCTTCGCAGCTGTTTCCACAGTGGCTCATCTGTCCCCACCTGTCCCCCCAGCACACCCCCCTCCACATGCTTAAAATCAGGCACCTGCTCAAAGCTCTGGAGGCTTCCAAGTCTCTCCTAAATTGACTACCGATTTTAAAAAAGGTCTTATTCCTCTTTTCTGCTCCTGCTCTTGAAGGCACATTTAAGCAAAGCTCAGACTTAGGTAACAGAGATGAGAGACGCCTCTTCTAGGCAGCCACGGAATTTGTTGAAGAATGGGTCTCCGATCTCTAATAACGACAGGAATTAGCACGTGCACTCACCTCTTCTTGAACACATGCTATGTGCTCAGCACTTTACCGGAATAACTTCTTTAACTCTCACAACAACACTGTGATATTGATAATTTTATTGTCCTTGTCATAAAGGTGAATTAAACCTGGCACAGAAGTGACCGGCCCCTGCTCACAGAGCTCCTGAGTGGTGCATCCGAAAGGTCACGGCCCTGCAGGTCACGCTTTTAGTCTGCCCCTGGAGTCGTGCTCGTAGACTCCCGTGCTGGGCTTTCTCTCCTACTCGCCGCTTGTCCTCTCTCTTGTAGACCAGTCCCCTGCCGAAAACCTCCTGACGACTTCACAAGGCATTTAAGAGGAAGCCCTGGCTCCCGGGCTGGTCTTCAGGTGCCTCTGACCTGGCCCCTGCCCACCTGCCCCCTCTCCTCTTGGCAGTACCCTCTGATGCTCTGGCACGTCCGTCCTTGCCCCCCGCGTCCTGCCCGGTTAGGGCAGATTAGGTTGTGCTGTGCTAACAACCCACCCCCAAACCTCAGGGCTTTAAAACAGCACAGGTGTGCTTTTCACTGGCGCTAGAGCTCAGGTCTCCTAACTCCCGGGCCAGCGTGGGCCAGTGAAGGGCTCCGCTTATAACAGGCCTGGGGACCCAGCCAATGACAGCTCCATCTGCACGTGGGCTCTTTGGCCTCTGCAGAAGCAGGAAGGAGGATCCCACAGCCAGGGCTAACTTCCAAGGCGAAGTGAAGGCCAGCTGTGTGCCCAGCCAGGAGGGCTGGGGTGCCTGGTGGGGGGCGCCACT
>NW_007727173.1:436965-437997 GCF_000696425.1 Galeopterus variegatus
AACTCCCGGGCCAGCGTGGGCCAGTGAAGGGCTCCGCTTATAACAGGCCTGGGGACCCAGCCGATGACAGCTCCATCTGCACGTGGGCTCTTTGGCCTCTGCGGCCTCTGCAGAAGCAGGAAGGAGGATCCCACAGCCAGGGCTAACTTCCAAGGCGAAGTGAAGGCCAGCTGTGTGCCCGGCCAGGAGGGCTGGGGTGCCTGGTGGGGGCGCCACCCATGCCCTGCGAGAACGAGAGAACCAACCTGTTCATCTGGAGCTCAACTTAAGTGTCACCCTTCCGGTAACTTTCCTGAACAGCCAAAATGAAATAACCACCCGGCTGGTCACTACCACGTCACTGTGTTCTGTTCTGCCTGGCACTTGTCACTACCTGACGTCTTTCTCCTTTGCACGTCTGTCTGTCTATCATCTATTATATCTATTATCTATCATCATCATCAATCATGTGCCTGTATCATACCTATCAACCTATCATCTATCATCTCTCTACCCTCTACCATGTCTGTCTGTCTGTCTGTCTATCTATCTATCCATCTATCTGTGTATCTACTTAACCTCTGATGGAAGCTCCCTGGCAGAGCCGCTTGGTCTGTGGTTCCCTGCAGTGTCCCCAGGCTCCAGCCATGCCTGCCATAGGGTAGGTGCTTGGTAATCATTTGCTGAATCAATGTCTGAATGAGTGGCCTGAGTGGGGTTGCAACTTCAAGCAGTTACATCAGGCCCCAGTCAGCCCTGTGGTCACCTGCCTTTGTCCCTTACTCACATGGAGATTGCTGGGGGAGACTTTTGTCCTGCAGTGAAGGAAGGCAAGCCGTGGGCGGACCTCCAGAAGGTGGAAAGAGTGACTCGGGGGGAGCGTGGGCGTCTGGGGGAAATGAGAGTGTCTGGGCAGCTGTTCTCCATTGTTTCGTGTTTGCAGGACACTTTCAACCACCAGAAATGTTTGGTGGTGCCCTTGAAGTGTTTAAAAGTCTGAAATCACCACTAAACAAGTGAGCACTGTGTTGTTTCAGTAAAACTGTTTACCAG
>NW_007727173.1:438465-444382 GCF_000696425.1 Galeopterus variegatus
CAGGACACTTTCAACCACCAGAAATGTTTGGTGGTGCCCTTGAAGTGTTTAAAAGTCTGAAATCACCACTAAACAAGTGAGCACTGTGTTGTTTCAGTAAAACTGTTTACCAGCTGCGTTAGTTTCCTAGGGCTGCTGTAATGAAGTACCGTAAAATGTGCGGCTTAAAACAAGAGAAACTTATTCTCTCACAGTTCTGGAGGCCTGAAGTCCGAGATCAAGGTGTCAGCAGAGCCACGGTCCCCCTGAAGCCTGCAGGGGAGGGTCCTTCCTCGCCTCCTTCTGCTTCTGCTGGTTGCCAGCGATCCTGGGAGGTCCTTGCCTTAGAGGCGTCGTTCCCGTCCCTGTCCGTCCTCACATAACTTCTCTCCGTGTGTCTTCCCGTCTTTCCTCTGAGTATGTGTCTCTGTGTCTCTTCTTCTTATAAGCACATCAGTCACGTTGGATCAGGACCCACCTAAGGACCTCATCTCAACGTGGTTACATCTGCGAAGACCCTATTTCCAAATAAGGCCACGTTCACAGGTACTAGAGGTTGAGATTTCAACATAACTTTTAGGGGACACAGTTCAAACCACGACAACATCCTAATCCCATCCTTGCATGTCACAAGACATGTTTCAAGGAGCCCCCTGTCTTTCTTCATTGACGGCTTGACCGTGTGCCCGAGTTACACCTCTGCCCTCAGAGCTCCACCTGCCATCTGACCCGCCACCTAGTGGGACTGAGAACCACTGGCCAGGGATGGGGTGAAGTGGACTGGTCTGTCCTATTTTCTGCCAGTTGGGAAAGCGCCCTGGACTGGAAGTAGGAGGCTGGTTCCAGCCTAGTATTGCTGGGAAAGTTACTCTCCCAGTGTGGGTCTCCTCTGTGAAACCAGAGGATAGATCCTGAAGACTTGAAGGTCAATTCCAGCTCCATAATTTCAACCAATCTGAAAATTTGGAAGATGAGCTGATTTCTAAAATCTCTTCATTTAGGGGTGGTGGTGTTTTTTAACCCATATGTTGGTTCATAGGGCTAGATAATTAAATTTAAGTGATTTTTCAGCTCCTCATCTTGAATGACATATTTTCCCCAAGAAGCCAAGACTCAATTTCTAATCAGTGTTTCCAAATCATTAATTAATTCATTAAATAGCCCAGTCAAGGTCCAAATGCCAATCAAGATGCAAAAAGAACACAATTTTCCTAGCTCTTAGTTATAAAACCAGCTGAGCAAAGTGGTCGTAAATAGAATCTGGTTCGTGTGCCACGTGGTTTGGTGGGCAAATGCTGGTGTCAGGGACAAGAAAGGCAACACAGATGCTGTGGGTCTGGGGCCCAGATGTTCTGGTGGCTGTGACAAGTCCGGCACCAGCCCCTGGTGGCACCAGCAGCCCCGACAGGAGCTCCGACAGGAGCGGGGCCTCGGCAGGGTTTGTCAACAAGCCAGCAATGACTGTGTCGCTCGCAGCAGCAGCAGCAGATGGAGGCTGTCCCTACACAAGGGGCCTCTGTGGCGGCTCAGGGAGGTGCGTGGGAGGCAGCTGACGTCCTGCCATCTCTCCTGCCTTCCTTGGGGTCCCTAAGGCCTCTGCTGAGCATGTACTCTAGTTTCTTCTAGGCCTAGCCCACCCTCCTTGGCTGGAAACACTGGCTGCAGAGATGGTCTTACAGGAGCAACTGGGAAGCGAAACAGCAGCCGGGAGCTCTGGCGAGGCCGGGGGTTGAGGCTGGATGACCAGGCGCCTCTCTCGAGCCCCAGCCTGTGCGTGGCTGTCGGACAGAGGTTCCTCTCTGCTGTGCACCTCTGTGAGCGTCCCCTCTTACAGAGAATGTTTTAGGGGTGCTGTCAGAAAAACTAAGACCACTGTATGCATGCATAGTTTGAGCCTGTGTTTCTCAAAATTCAATAATGTATAACTCCCCTTTTAGGGACCTTCTGTTTTGACATAATTATGTTGATTATTCTGTTATCTTAGTATGCACACATCTTGTACAACTAAGAAAAAACTTCTTAAGCTTCTAGTTCTTACACAACCATAAAACTAAAACAAATTTACAAACTTAATGCAGTGAAAATGATATAAACAAATAAATTCAGGTTAGCATTAATTTATTGTGATGACTGATGTTTTGCTGAAAACAAGACCCAGTGAATTTGTTTTTAACTGCCTACTATTATTTCAATAGGTGAATTAATTTATTAGTGTACCCTAAAATATGAGTAAAATATAATACTGAACAATTAAAAAAAACATTTACTAAAAGTCCTTTCTTGAGTATTAACTGTTATATTCACTATTAATGAATGGTTACCAGTTGGTATGTACAATGATTGAATTCAAATAATATATCTGCTCCAAAAATAAACACGGTCACTAACGCTAAGTTCTGCGTGTGTTATTACTGTGTTTCAGACAACGACTCCATTCTCTCTCACTTTCCTCTGCTCAAACTATGGCAAAATCTGTTTGAAACACGAGGTGGGAACGTGATTCTTACGTATGAAGACTACGGCCTCTGTTCTTTACTTACTGGCTAAAATCATCATAGTAAAATTTTATCTCGTTGGATCTAAGATGCACCTTGATTTTGTGGACTATTAAGAAAGAAACATTGCTGCCAATTAAAATATAAAACACCATCGATTATAAGATGTGAAAATGTGAAAAAATATGCATGTTAGAATACAGACAGCAGAGTAAGTTTAGCAAATAATTGTATCACTTTTATGGGCTAGCATTTTTAAAGTGTTTATGTACACTAAGTCATTTAATCCTCACAGCACCCTGAGAGGAAATGTATCAGCCAGAACAGGATAGCTTATGCTGGGGTAATAAACACCGCCACCATCTCAGTGACTTAACTCCACAGATGTTTATTTCTTGTGCATGTCAAGTCATTTGTGGGTCTGGGTGACTGTCCAGGAAGGTCTCAGTGCAGGCTAGCTTTGTATGCTGTTTCCATCTTATGTCACCTCTGAATCAACGTTGGCTTCCATTGTTATCTCTGTAGGGAAGAGAACATGGGAGGTTGTGCTCCAGCTCTTAAGTGTTTCTACCCCAGAGTATCTCACATCACTTCCACTGCTATTTTGTTGGCCAAAGAATTTCATCTGGTCCCACCTAACTTTAGGGGGACCTGGACCTGGAAATGGAGGCGAACTAGAAATCTTGCTGAGTGTTACATTTGCCACAAGTAGGTTATGCCCATTTTACAACTAAGAAAACTGAGGCACAGACAAGTTTAGTAACTTACCCAGGGTCCCACAGCTCCAAAGCTGTACTGTTGACCCCTGTCCCATGCTTCCTGCCTGAAATGCTGTGCATCGCCCCCCCCCATACTGGTGAATTTCACGATGCCATGTAAAATCTATTGAATAATTTGAGAAACTAAATGTTTAGTATTTGGAAATACTTGAGAATTATCAATTGAGAATCATCACTACAAAACAGAAATTTTGTTTTAAAAACCGATTAAAAAAAAAAAGAGAAAACTCAACATGAGTTCAGCATCGGGTGCTAGATGATTGTGGGGTTTTGACATGAGGACAGGAAAACCCAAGGGCAGCCAGAGGTACATACCAGCATCTTCACTGGGCTCATAAACACAGACATAAACTCAATCTTTGAAATAGCTCAACAGGGCGTAATGGTCATTCATCTATATTATCTGATACAGACAATATATTATTTTTAAAAGATTTTCACAATGAAGACACAAAATAGGAAATATTCTCAGAGCTACTACTCACACCCCTAAGACTGACACATGTACTTCTGTTTGAGACACATGACTTAGAAGATTTTAAACCAACACAGGGACAGATAACCTGTGTCCTCTCCCTAGTTGTGAGCGGTGGCCTCTCCACTTTCATGTACCAGTTGATATAATTATCAATTATTATTTGATATATGCAAAGATCACTTGGTGGCATGTGACTTTCAAAATGCTGAGTACCAAAGATATCCTTTGCTTACTCTAAATTTGTTATTCATTTATCAATGCTCTTTTTATAGAATTGTCAAGTTTGGGTTCTAAATCACTTTAGAACATCTGAGACCTTAAACTCATGATCTAACAAAATGACGTGTGGTGGTTATTAATAGCTGTAGAGCTTTTGATATTGAAGTTCAGCTCTCTTTTATTATTACTTTTTCCTGGAAAACCTCTTAAGAATTTTAAAAAGCAACTGGTGCATATAGAAAGCATAGCAGGGCGGGAGAGGGGTAAGATGGGAGCAGGAGGATGCAGGTGTGAAGTGTGAGTGCAGGTTGTGGCCCAGAGCACTTTTCCTGTGCCGCACCTGTCTCAGGCAAAGCAAAACCATCAGAGGATGGCCCAGTGCCACTTTAAGATGAGTGAGTCATTGTCCTGAGCCTGGTAGGCCAATTGTCTTCTACTTTACCCTTAAAAATATGCCCAATCCAAGCAAATCATTGGGGCGGTCAACTTGCAGCTTGCACAGACAACATATGCTATCCTGTGAGCAATTTCTGATAAGGAAGAACATACATGCAGACTGGATAAAGTCCCACCACTACCTGGTCAAGTTTGTTCATTAGTTTAGAAGACTGTTAGGAGGTTCAGATCAATGGGCACGGTTGAGTTTCTAGGAGAAAGAATCATAACGGATCCAGGATTGATTGCTGTTGAAAGCAGATGGAGTGACCCATTCAGACAAGTCTGCAGTGTGCATGGTTGGGGGTGGCAGGACCTGTGTGTGGAGATGGGCCCTCTACGAAGAAGCCACAGCATGACTGGCCAGACAGAAGCTGCTAGCAATGGTGCCACCATGGCCAGAATGCCCGAGAACTGCCCCTTCCAGATAATCTCCTCATCAAGCCTAATTCCCCAAAGAATGGGCAGGTGGCACTTCTTCCCAGTGACCCAGGGCAGAGTAGGGAGCTTATCTTCTGTGAGTGCCTGCTGCTATGTGCCAGCTTAAACTCAGGTAACCCGTGTGAGCCGTGACGAGCCTACAAAGCCAGTGCTATTGTAATCCTCATTCACAGCAGAGGAAACTAAGGCACCAGAAGAGTAAACAAATTACACACAGGTACACAGACCCCTCTAGATGTCCAAGTTCACTCTTAAATAGAACACAGTTTTCATCAGTAATTTCCAAAATATTGTAGTTTTCAATAAAAGAGTACACTGAGCTCTTTTGTATAAAAAGCACATGTAGTTGATTGATCATTCACCCTACAGAGTTCCAGGTATGGGTGAGATAGATGTACTGGGAAGCTTGCCTTTGGAAAGACTGCAACCCAGTGAGGATAGGCAGGTTGTGCACACGTGTGACTATGATCGAAATCGCCATGCGGGGGTGTAAGTGCCACAGACTTCGGAAAAGGAGTGACCCCTCCCAGTTGAGGTACCAGGTGATCTGCACAAACAGGGGGCCCCTGAAGACCAGGTGCAGCAATAAGACTCTGCCAGGTAGAGGTGGGACAGAGGTGAGGGTTTGTTCAGGGACGTGGGGCAGTGAGGCTTTGGGGATGAGGGATGGGGTGGGGCATTTTCACCCAGCATCCTGCACTCTTGGGGAAATGAAAAGGGATCTATGCAGGGATTTCTGGAACACCCTGCTCTGACACTGTGGGCAAATGGAGCTGCACAGATCCTGAGCGCAGGCGGTGGAGACAGAGGAAGGGGAGTGACCCTCATGGGACAGGTGGGCTGTAGACTGGGAATAGAGGAAGGTGGGTACGTGGTTTCCCCAAGGACCCACTACGCTGTGTTGCCAGCCATTGGAAACCAATATGCTAATTGAAATAAATATTAAATACTAATACAGCAATTATTTCCTTTGCTTTCCAGAATTTGGAAGGGCAGGGGCTGGCCAGTTAGCTCAGTTGGTTAGAGCACAACCTTGTAACACCAAGGTCAAGGGATTGGATCCCCTTACCAGCCAGCTGCCAAAAAAAAAA
>NW_007727173.1:444777-450697 GCF_000696425.1 Galeopterus variegatus
GTGGGTACGTGGTTTCCCCAAGGACCCACTACGCTGTGTTGCCAGCCATTGGAAACCAATATGCTAATTGAAATAAATATTAAATACTAATACAGCAATTATTTCCTTTGCTTTCCAGAATTTGGAAGGGCAGGGGCTGGTCAGTTAGCTCAGTTGGTTAGAGCACAACCTTGTAACACCAAGGTCAAGGGATTGGATCCCCTTACCAGCCAGCTGCCAAAAAAAACCCCAAAAAACAAAAAACAAAAAAAGCATTCAGAAGGGCTCTTGTGGATTAGTTTAGATGATCTGGTTCACTTCACAAAAAACTACTCAGGTGAACTTTGACTTCACTCTCCCTCGAGCCAGCAGGTGGACACATGTCCTCTGACGATTTCAACAGCAGACGAAGCTGTTGTCATTCCTTAAACACATAGGCAGAGCAGCATCTCAGTCCCCGAAAAACACACAGAGGGGGACTTACCATGAGGACACTGAAGTGAGGAGGTGACAGAGTATGCCTGTCAGCGTGGAGAGGCTGGGGGTTCCAGAATGTTCTGGGAGGCAGAGGAGGCAATTCACCACCAGGAAGAATTTTGTGTAAAGGCGAATGCATGGTTGCCTAAAGATGTTTCAGCAGAGAGGGACTCCAAGCTCCACGCCTCCAGTGATTGGTTGTTATTTCTTTTCTCATTCTAAGTAAACATTTACATTCATGCCTAATTTTGTGTTTGTCCCTTTTCTTAAAGAGGGTCCCCCAAGTTATGTAAGTTTCAGACCCCACCAAATTTGGACATGTTCCTCCTTAGAAGGGGCTGAGGATTGGGCTAGGGGACATCTCTTGAATTAGATCCTTTTGCTCATCAGTATTTTTTTAAATTTCTTAATTCCACACAGTCTTACAATTGCAGCCTCGAAGGAGAGAGGGGGTCACCCAAGGGTGGGTCTGAAGAGCAGGTGTAGGAAGAGGAGAAGATGGTAGCGTCCTGGGACACACCTGGAGAAGGGGAGCCTGGACTGTTGAGCTCCTTCTTGGGGGGCTGGGTCTCATTCCTTTAGAGTTTGTGGGTGAAGCTGCAGCCACTCCTCATTCTGTCCCCTTCTCCCCACACTTCTACATGGATTCTTTCTGCCTCTTGTCAGCATCAATAAAAAATCAAAGACAAAGTGAACCATAAAATCTCTAAGTGAAAAGTGCAGATGGAAGGGAGCCAGGCTGGGGAGGGTGGGAGGCTCATGGGGCCGAGCCTCTGGCTTGTCACAGGACAGGCCCACAGTCTGCCTGCTGCACGCAGCGACACATAGCCCATCCTCACAAGGACTGATCTCTTCTTGGGTGACAGCACCTTGAACCCTGGCCTTAGTTGGTTCCGTATCCAGTGGCATCTGGCACAGTATTGTCAGTAAAGACCTTATCAATAAGGACTTACCCAGGGTCCCACAGCTCCAAAGCTGTACTGTTGACCCCTGTCCCATGCTTCCTGCCTGAAATGCTGTGCATCGCCCCCCCATACTGGTGAATTTCACGATGCCATGTAAAATCTATTGAATAATTTGAGAAACTAAACGTTTAGTATTTGGAAATGCTTGAGAATTTTCAATTGAGAATCATCACTACAAAACAGAAATTTTGTTTTAAAAACCGATTTTAAAAAAAAAAGAGAAAACTCAACATGAGTTCAGCATCGGGTGCTGGATTGCACCCGATTTGACTGCATCGGTTTGACTGCAGATGTGAATATTGGCAAGTGCTGGCCAGCCACAGTCCCTCGACGTGCACAGCAGCCCTGGGGGGGTGCGGGGATGGGGGTTACTCTCACTACAGATGGAGAAATGGAAGTACAGAGAGGCTAAATGACTTGCCCAAGTGTGTGTAACTAGATTGATTCATTTATTCAACACGTTTTAAACTTCATGGGAAAAAAAATCAAGGAACCCCAATGCCTGGAAAAAGGCCCAGTCGTGCCAGATGTTCACTGGGCAATAAACATGGACTTTTCTGGACCAGGGGATACCTAGATAAGGTTGGCCAGCCGGAGGTGTTTATGGCAGGATCAATTTCAGGTTGCAACAACGTGCAGAGTTATCAGGCCTGATTTAGAATAGGGAGCAAAAATGTGTGTGTGAGTGTGTGTGTGTGTGTGTGTGCATGAGTATGCATGTGTGCTTGTGTGTGTCTGCATGTGTGGGCTTGCTTGTATGCGTGTCTGTGCACTTGTGTGGGCTTGCTTGTGTGTTCATGTGTGCAAGTGTGGGCTTGCTCGTGTGTATGTGTGTGTGTGTGTGTGTGTGCGCGTGCGTGCATGTGTGGGCTTACTTGTGTGTGTGTGTGCATGTGTAGGGAGGGGAAGGATCTGAGTGGCAGGTCTGGGGCACACAAGGCCAAACCACTATCTCCACTGAGTGGTGACGTTCCTGTGCTAATCTGCTGCGTTCTCACTGTCTCTGTGACTCCTTGGCTCTGCTGAAGGACCAGGAGGAACATGGCCCAGAAAGATCGTGACTGAGATGTTTGGCTTCTTGCTTTGACAGCTGAGTGTGAAGGATTCGATGGGTGGAACTCTGGCCAGGTGAGAGCGGAGTGGACCGAGAAAAACAATTATTCAAGCAGGCAGTACCCCACTGTCTCTGGAAGTCCAAGATCAGGCTGCAGCGCGAGGGGAGATTTCTCAAAATCAGGTAATAAATTGGAGAAATTGGGCTTGCAAAGAGGCCTGCCGTGATGTGCCATCACGCTGCCGCAGCCCTGCAGAGCTGCTGTGCTGCACTTTGCCGAGCACGTGGAGGCTGAGCAGCTCTTGGCTGCGTCCCAGGCATCCAAAAGTGAAATCGATGGTGAAATCACACCTGAGGGGTGTGAGCTGATGGGGAACGTGACGAAGGAGGCTCGCTTCACTTCTCCTTGTTCCCATTTCTTAGAAGAGGGTTTTCTTTCCAGACCAAACCAAGACAGGACTGTGTTCCTCGTATTTTGTCTGTCTTTTCCCCCCGGGGATGACTCACACCAACTTACGATCTGTTCTGCGGTTCCAGACCACTGGGCTCACCGGTTTATACAACTGGCCTTTAAAATGGCCTCGTTTCTCCTGACTCAGGGCACAGAGGCCACAGTGTAACTGCAGGAAGATAACCGGTATCTTCACCACAGCAGCAATGCCTGGGGCCACCCCTCACCCTGCAGGCTGACATGGTGGCAGGAAAGTAGGGGACACTGGCAGCCCCCTGGGAGGCACGCCGGGCTCTGCGTCTTCTCCCCCAGACCTCGGGCCAGAAGGGGTGTCCCCTCCCAGCCCGGGACAGCGGGACCCACCTGCCCTTCAAAGGGGCTGGGAGTGCAGGGTGAGCAGCCAGGCTGATGGTGCTGGCCGCGTGGCTTCTCTGCCTCCCTGGAAAAGCACATACTGTCGCGGGAGGCACGCGAGGAGGCTCTGCGTTCTCAGCATGACGTGGTGAGAGGTGCTTTGGACCCCAACAATCCTGGGGCAGACCCTGCCTTGGCTGCTTCCTCTTTCTGAGCCATTGGTGTGCCATCTGGGACTTTGGCTTCCTTGTCTAAAAACCGGTGATAATAATGCTTTATTTTAAATGCTGATAAAAGCCCTGTGGCTATGCCCAGCCTACAGCGGGTGCTTGATGACAAAGTTTTCTCTTTGTGCTTAGCGTTCCCGAGCCTATAGGTGTACATAGAATTACTCTTTTAAGACTTTATGGTAGCAAATATTTCACGAGATTAAATGTCCATGCACAGGAGTAAAAACTGGTAAATTTTCTGTTAATCGGCCCATAGATTTCACTGCAAAGTTTCTGGTCTTCCTTGAAGAAGGCGACAGCTGTGGGTCGTGGTTACAGGAAGTGAACACAAAACTCCAAAGCGGACCCCCCACTTTTTTTTCCAAAATAAACAATAATTTTCTATTATGAAGACCTTTCAGCACACTTTAAACATATGTAACTTTACATTCAAAAAGTTGATCGTTCTGATGAAATTTGACTTTTTAACTTAAATTTTAAATAAATAACACTTATAGTAAATGTACTTACATGTTCTTTCTTTTATTTTTATTTATTGTTAATGATTCTTAATCTCCTTAGCTTCCGACTCATCGATGTTGCACCAGCTTGAGGTTTCGTGTTTAGGCTTAGAAAAATGACTGTGCTGATACACAAAGAGGTTTTTATTTCAATACTTTGGAAGAACTGAGATAGAATCTGCCGGGATTGCTGCTAGTTACAAAATTACATTACTCCTCAGAGGAAAGGAAATAAAGGACAGTTGTAATCTTCTGGCTTATAAACTGTGCGGTCCGCTGACCTCACCCCTGTCCTGTTTCTCTCAGACCCTCCCCAGCAAAAAGCAAGCGTGTGATGCTGGCAATGCTGGTGGTACATCCTTTGGTCTGAAGATGTTAGCAGATATCCTAGTTATTATGTCATTGCGGATTAATCCTGAATAAGCATTCATGATAATATAATAGTCCCATAAAAACCCACCAACTGTTTCAACTTTGTTTATCAAGAATCAGCACCAAGGACTTAAAGAGTGCATTAAATTTAAAGGCTTGAGACCTCAGAGCTGAGCCAACTGAGCTTGGTTGCCAACCGCTTTTAGCAAAATTGCCTTTTCTTAGGTCACCTTGTAGCATTTTCTGTTTAAAGATGGTCCATTCAGTTTCCGTTTTGTAGTGCAGTTCTTTGTGCAGAAGGATTCAAATTAGTGTAATGACTGAGAAGAAATCAGAAAAATTCTCTGCATGTTCATGCATTTTAATCCACGTTTTAATTTTGTAGGAATGAAAGCAAACCACGAACACGACCGTGTCTCGCTCTTCTCATTTAACACGCAGGTCCTGGGGCCTGCTCCGTAGCAGCACGCACAGATCCACTGCAGTTTGTCAGTGGCTTCAGAGGACGGCACTGTATGCGTGTGGTTCATTTTAACCAGTGCACTTTGGATAAGCAGGAGTGTGGTTTTCAGTCTGCCACTACAAATGAGGCTGCAAGAAGCACAGATCTTTGCCTGGTGTGCATTTTGAAGTAGATTTCCTGTCCTGATAAGGCCTCTTTTTCTTTCTGCAGAGACTGGTCTTGGTTGGAGAGGACCTCCTGTGTTGCCAGGATGGTGGATTCATCCCAGTTGTCGCATCTGCTGGTGCCTTCCTGGGGCTGCCCAGCTCCAGGCTAGCCCCCCTCCACGGCTCCCTCCCCTCCTCCTCCCTGCCTTACACAGTGATCTGTAGAAATGCCGGACCTAGAACTGACCGTCAAGAATAGCCCAAATCCAACATCCTTGAACTCAGGACACTACTGTCTGGTTTTATAGTCACATCGGCATCATCTCCCATTCTCTTTCCCCTAAGCCAATGGCCCTCAACTGTGATAATGTCGCCCTTGGGGAATTTGGCAATGTCCGGAGGTGGTTTAGATCGTCAGCACATTGGGGGAGGGGTGCTACGGGCATCTATGCGTGGAAGCCACTGATGCCACCGAACACCCTACAGTGCACAGGACGGCCCCTCACACAGAATCTGGTCCATGTCAGTGGCACTGCTATTGAGAAACCTGCTCTAGACTTTTCTTTCCCAGAGGCAGCAGAAGGTCTATGTGTAGGTCTAGAGGATTCTTCAGACTCAAACAAGTCCCTGATGCACATTGGGTTTGGATCGAGGTCAGGCTTGGCCAGACTGGAACAGACCTGGGGGCATGGCCTGCTCAGGTAGGAAAGAGGCTGGACTAACTTCCAGGGGCAGGAGGCAAAGGTCCTCGGTCATTGTGTGAGCTGCTGGTCACCGCAGGTGCCAACAGTGGCTCTCAGGGACAGGAACTGGACACTCGTGACGTGAGTGTGCAGTCCTGGATGGCCAGTGTCCCCTGTGGATGGCATTTAGTGATGGAGAACACCTATTGTCTTAGGTGGCACTTCACAAGCTGTCAGCTTTCTTCT
>NW_007727173.1:450848-452438 GCF_000696425.1 Galeopterus variegatus
CCAGAGGCAGCAGAAGGTCTATGTGTAGGTCTAGAGGATTCTTCAGACTCAAACAAGTCCCCGATGCACATTGGGTTTGGATCGAGGTCAGGCTTGGCCAGACTGGAACAGACCTGGGGGCATGGCCTGCTCAGGTAGGAAAGAGGCTGGACTAGCTTCCAGGGGCAGGAGGCAAAGGTCCTCGGTCATTGTGTGAGCTGCTGGTCACCGCAGGTGCCAACAGTGGCTCTCAGGGACAGCAACTGGACACTTGTGACGTGAGTGTGCAGTCCTGGATGGCCAGTGTCCCCTGTGGATGGCGTTTAGTGATGGAGAACACCTATTGTCTTAGGTGGCACTTCACAAGCTGTCAGCTTTCTTCTGCCGGGCAGAATGAACGCAGGGAACATAGGCTCTCCGATCCTGCTGTCCTCGTCAGATGGCAGCCGCACCAGGGGTGGCTGTAGGTGTGTGAGCAGGCAGGGAGGAGTGGCGGTGACAGAGACAGATGAGGCTGTGCTCGTCGCCTTTCACGAAGCACCTTAATTCCCAGAGAAGGGAGATCTAATCCTCCGGTTACTGTTTGACAGGGCTGCGGAGAAGTCCAGTGCAGAGTTTGAGGCCGAGGTGGCAGAAGCAAAGATAAAGTATTAGGAGAAATCCCAAAGGGCCTCCACTCCCCCCAGATGGGGAAGGATCACGATTGCGGATCAGATGCAGCAACCTGGACCCTTTCTGCTCCCAAAGCAAAAAAAAAAAAAGATCCTTCCCTTCTCCAGCTCTCCCTCCTCCTCCCCTTTTCATCATACTGATCAGAGGTGATTTTCGCAGCAGGTCTTGGGGGAGCCCCCGATAGATGACCTATTTGTAACCTTCCTAAGGTGGTTGAGTTGTCACTGATGACTAAAAGCCAGACCAAACCCCCTGAAGCCTGCCTTGCTTTGTTTATAATTACACAGAATAAGCTTTTTTTTTGCATAATTGGCATCAATGCGAGAACATGCCAAGCTGTACCTAGGCTTTGGTGGGAAAAATTAAACGGAACTGGGAAGATAAAATGGGGTTTCAGGAAGTTATTATCTGCACCATTTGAAACTGTAGATGCAGCATTTCCATTCAGAATATGTCACTGACCGGACCGACTGCTCCCTCCAGCTGCAGGGAGGGCGGGCCTGTGCCTTTGGCTGCGGCACCTGCTGGAAATTATTTGAAGATGGAAAATGTATTAATTGTCCTTTGGGAGTGTCCTTGCCCTCTCTTAAATGAGTTCTATTGGAAGCAGCATTTGACAGACCATCCCCAGTGTGAGATAAATCTGTTCCCTGAGTTCAGGACTAATTATCCTCAGGGACTCGGCTGGCTGAGCAGCGAGACGCATAGACAGGAAATGGCACGGTGGCTCCGCGTTAGCCACATAGCTGGCCCTGGCCATCCTGTGGCCCTCTGGCCTCAGGCCTCCTCTGAAAGGACTGAGAAGGCCTTGGTAGGTTTGCAGGATCTGGGTCAGAAACTTGAAATTCTGGAAATGCAACATGTATACAAATCACCCACCCTTCTGTGCTGATTTGTGAGACATCCTCAAATGTACAGATTCACTGTGACTTCACCCCT
>NW_007727173.1:453567-463963 GCF_000696425.1 Galeopterus variegatus
CCCTTCTGTGCTGATTTGTGAGACATCCTCAAATGTACAGATTCACTGTGACTTCACCCCTGGGGTGGCAGGACCTTGGGCTTTGGGAGGAGCTGCCCGTGCCTGGACACTGGCTGAGCCACTGCTGCCATGTGCCTGGGGTTTGGGAGGTTTTGTCTGCAGGGATGCTGCAAGGACTCAGTAAGATGGCAATTGCCACGCCTGACACTGGCTTCTCTGCCCTGCCGTGGCCTCTTGTCTTCCTGGCCACCTTTGCTGGAGTCTAATCTCAGCACCAGCTGTGGGACGCAGGTTGAGTCCTGGTCTTCCTCCCTCCCTGTGCCAGCTACAGCTCCACGGTTGGGGTCCTGCCTGGCCTGGCAGCTCACCTGCATGGTGGCCTCTAGAAGCTGCGAAAAACAGGAATATGGATCTTCCTGTAGCCTCTAGAAGGAACCAGCATTCTAGCACCTTGGTTTTAACCCTGTGTCAGGCTTCTGACCTTCACAATTGCAAGAGAATAAGTTTGTGTTGTTTTAAGTCACTAGGTGTGAGGTGATGTGTTACAACAGCTGCAGGAAATGAACACACGGTTTTATTCCTGTCCTTACCACTTACCACCATCCAAACATCCTGGTGTCTCCCCCATGCCTCTGCTGCCTTATCTGCCCCAGGACAGCTCCCCCGGCACGTTTTTTCTGTTCCTTGTTGCTGTCCCCCTGCAGCAGTGCCTGGTGCACAGTAGGTGCTCAGTAACGAGTGACTGTCTGGAGATGGTGTCTTTATTATCACTTTATTTATCATTTTTACTGATCATACTCTTCTATCATCTATTGAGCACCTGCTATGTGCCAGACTTCATGCTCAGCATTGGAGAGTCAATGGTGAATGTGTCACTGTCCTGCCTGCAAGGAGCGCACAGCCTGAGGGGGAGACGAGGACAGACACGAGCCCTGGGTCATCCTGGGGGCTGTGCAGGAAGCAGCTCTGCTTTCTGGGCCCCAAATGGACAGAGGCCTGTGTGGCCAGTGTCTGGGGCAGGGCTCGTTGGGTCATCTCTGTAGAGTAGACAGGGGGTTTGGCTGAGCCTCGGAGATGAGTATGGGGTCCTGGGAAGAGAAGCATCCCAGGCCCTGCAGGAAGAAGGCTGAAAACCCTAACAGAGCCCAGCTGTGTGGGAGGGTTCGGGGTTGCCTGGGGCTGGAGGGGACGGGGGGCCAGGATGGAGGGGCCCGGGAAGGCTGGTTCGTGGAGGCCGGACACCCTCTGAGGGTCTGGACTTCACCTTTTAGCAGCAGAGGCCTCTTACAGAGCATCCGGCAAGGGAATGCATTGCTCATATCAGCACTTTCACAGTTTACTCTGGTGGCACCTGAGAATGAGCTGGATGGGCACGTGGCTGTGGGCCTCAGGCACTGCGACAGCCTACAGGCACAGAGCAGGTTTTATGTGCAGGCGTCGAAGAGCCTTGAGTAGACTAAAGCCTGCAACCACCCTGCAGGATAATCAATACCAGCGTCATCATCCCCATTTGATAGACAGGGAAATTGAGGCACGAAGAGTTCAGGCCGCTTGCATGAGGTCACCCACTAGGCTTGGGCCCAGACGGTGTGACCCCAGAGGACAACTTCTGTCCACTGGCCAGGCTCCCTCCTGAGGGAGGCTGCAGGATGAGGAAGGGCTGAGCCACGACAGTGGCAGTGGGAAGGAGGAAAAGCTAAGTGATTAAACAAGAAGCACTGGCAGGAATTGCTGATCAATCAGATGTGGCGGGGGGTGGCCACTGAGACTGCTGCACAGCTCCTGGCCTTGAGCCGGGATGCAGGCCGCCTTCCAAGTGCAACCAAATGACAGGGCGCCAGAGCAAGGGCTGCAGTATTATTTTTTTTACACATTTATTTATTTATGCATGAGGGTGCACGAGCAAATTAATTTCCTTCCTATACGAAAAAGTACACAGCAAGTGTTGGGCTCTCTCTCAAACCTCCCAAACAGCCCAGGTTTCAGGCCCTACGTCCACCACTGACCATGTGATCTAAGCATTCTAATCTCACAGTATTGCTGTCAGGATTAAATTAAATGTCCATGAGATAATCAGGTTGTTAGTGCAGGACTTTGCACATAGTAGGTGTTCAGTTTGCTAGTTGCTTTCTGTTTCTTTGCCTCTAAACACTTGCTGAGTTAATTTTAAAAACTGCATTTGTGTTAGCACAAAAACAAGTGTCTCCAGAACGCGATGGTGATAATTATACTGTGTTTCCCTGTTTCCTGTGCTGCTAGGAAGCTCAGAACTGACTTCTGTGCTTGGCGAAGTTGTCTTTACTAAAGCTCTGTATGCTGCTTTTCCCCTCCTGCTTCTTTTATTTTTTGTTTCTCATTTTGCCTTGTCCTGATTACTTTAACCTAAACATCTGAGTTTTTATTGCTGCCTCAAATCCTTTTCTAGAAGTAGAAAGAATATAAATATAAAGTTAAATATAGATTTAACAAATCCGTTCTCTGTCTCACACATTCAGCAAATTATGTAATGTCAAGATGAAAAAAACAGTGGAAATGTTTGCTGATTTTTGTACTCTCATTTTTCTTATTTTGATCCCAGTGAAACACTTTTCTCTCATCAGGCGCAGGTTTAAATTTAAGTGAGAGGATGTTCAGTGAATGGGGATGGTGGCCCGGGCTCCTAGGGTTTGAGTGGATTGGAAGCAATTTGTCACTTTCTTTCAACTACGATTGACCTTGGTTTGACCTCTGTTTTCTCTTCTGTATAATGGAACGGAGGAATGGAACCGAACAATCCCTAAGTTTTCTCTGGCTCTATCAGTTTGAAACCCATAGACTGAGGCTCCACCTTTTGAGTGGATTGGAAGCAATTTGTCACTTTCTTTCAACTACGATTGACCTTGGTTTGACCTCGGTTTTCTCTTCTGTATAATGGAACGGAGGAATGGATCCGAACAATCCCTAAGTTTTCTCTGGCTCTATCAGTTTGAAACCCATAGACTGAGGCTCCACCTTCTCATATTTGGGTGATTTCCTTCCGTAAGCCCTGGGTCAGGTCCCTTCTTCCTGTAATTCTTTCCAGTTCGGCCGGGTTCAGAAAATACTCTCACGGTCCTTCCCTGCTCTGAAGAATCTGGGTCTATACTGTAAGACCGATATTACTGATCCTCAATTTAGAAATGAGGAAACTGAGCTCTGGCAAGTTAAATGACTTGTCCATGGGCACTGACTTAGTGACTGAGGAAACTGAGGCCCTTGAGTCTGACTCCAAATGCTGCGCTCTTTCTTGCAGAGTTCTGAGGAGCCCCAGGTTCTGCAGAGGTGCCTCTGGGTCACCACAGCTTGTATCTGTTTTATGGTTTGGGGTTCCTTGGAAGATTTCCTGTGAAAAGAAGGTTTTGCTTTTAAGAGTTTTAAAAAGATTGCATGGCATGCTGGCGGTTTCTCATTTTTATTTCTGTTGGCATGAAGGTTGCACAGCCCGGTGCTCGTAACCTCCTCCTACACCCACGCTCGCCATGCTCACCCCAGCTGCTCAGCACGCCCTGCATCCGGAACAGCCTCCCCTGGTCAGCCAAACACCCGGATCTTTTCTGTCTCCATATTTTCTCACATGTCCCCGTCCACTAAAATCTGCCTAGCCCACCTTAGTCTTGCCCATCCTCGGAGGCCAACACGGCCTGTCGCTTGAGTTCCCATTGTGCTTCCTGTCCCACGAGCTCATGATGTGTGTTGCACACTTAGCTTTACGGTAGTGATGGCCACCTTACCTGTACCTTGGTGCTCTTCTGCTTATCAGTTGCGATGGTCGACGTGAGAGCATTCAGAAAATTATAACTTGGTCACTTACATACCACATTTTTAAAAACTATTTATTTTGAGGTAATTGTAGATTCTCATGCAGCTGTAAGAAATAATACAGATAGATACGTATATCCTTCACTCAGTTCCTCCAATGTTATACAGTTACAACATCTCGCATAACTACACTCCAACCAGGAAACTGACATTAATACAATCTACCAAACTTATTCAGATATCATCAGTTTTACAGCACTCAGGTGTGTGTGTGTGTGTGTGTGTGTGTATGTGTGTGTGTTGTGCGCTTGTTTCCATAAAAGGGTAGCACAAGGTACCCTTGTATGAACTGTTTTGTATCTTGACTGTGTTGGTCATCACATGAATCTATACATGCGATAAAATTGCATGTATACTATCATTGCATTTCTCATAGCTATGTCCTCATGATGTCTAGGGCTGCTGGGCACATCATAATTGCTTAGTAAATACTCAATAAAATATAAGACAACCAGTGTTATTCCTTAGAGAAAACAACAATGACTCATAAAATATGAGGTCTAATCTCAAAAGCTGTGTCTCTCTTGAGAGGCATGTGGTGGAGCAGAAGACTTGAGTTTAAGGATTGAGTTTTACTACTTTCCAGCTGAGAAGATTTGCTTTGTATATTGGACCTTGACATCTTGATCTATAAAACAAGGAAGCTGGATAATAATCTCCATGATCCCTTCCAACTTTAAAGACCTTCTATTTTAGAAACTGTGACATCCTTTGACATCCTTTAACATTTAAACCTGAATCTCCCTCCTTAAACATTTTTGTCCTGTTATTTGAGTTATCAGCTCAGATTTTGTTTAATTTTCATGCTTTGAACCATGGAAGAAAAATAATCTTCTACTTGATTTCTTACGAGCTCAGAGATAACATGAAAAATCTCATTTGTATGAAGATTCAAGAGCAGGGTTTCACATCAGGTGACACAGGGACATTTGGAAACTTTTGGCGTCTGTGTGGAGCATAGCCTAGCCTGGGCTAGGCACATTCCTGTTACCTAGTTGCTAAGGTGGGTTGCTAAACTTTTCCTTCTCTGCTTTCTGGTCTTTTGCAGTACACATCCTGTGTTAGCCAGGAGAGGTGAGGTTATGCTGCAGTAAGAAACACCACCAAAGTCTCAGTGCCTGGCACAGTGGATGTTTATTCCTCCTTCATGCACAGTTCTCTGCAAGCCTGTGCAGCTTTCTGGGGTGGCTGAGATCGTGAGGTCCCTCCACACCTGTGTCTGCTTTCATGATATCTGCACAGGAGAAGAGGCTGCTGGTGAGCCTCGCATTGGCAATTCAGTGGTCTGGCCTCAAAGGTCACACATAACTTTTGCTTATGCTTTACTGGCCAAACTCTGTCACGTGGCCATGACTGGTTTCAAGGGAGTGGGAACCAGCACTCCAGTAAGGTCTACTGCAGGATTTTTTCTGTGCAAAAGAACACGGTCTCTGACAACATGGATTAGTCATACCTGGATTTGTGTGCTACATGTGAAACTTATCAGGCGCAGGAGGTGACCCTGTCCCTGACTAGCAAATCTGAAACAGAAGGTGACCAAAGGGAAAGAGGGAGAACCAAACACCATGGGCAAGAAGTGCTTTCCTCTGCCTGGCTGTCTGGAGTGCCGTGTGGAAGTTGAGCACATGGGCTCCTATCCCAGCTTCGCTTCTGACCAGCTGCGGGCAGTTCCTATCCCCCCTTTGTCTCAGTTTCCTAACCTGCAACGTGTGAATGGTAACATTACCTATTGCAAATGGTGTGGGATGGTTAATTGAAGTAACGTGACTAAAGAGCATGGGGTAGTTCTTGACGTGTATTGAGTACTCCATAGATATTACCTCTCGTCATTTTGCTTTGTGCTTTAGCTCCTAACTTGGCCATCAACCCCCAGACACACAAGGCACCCTCGAGTGTTCAGCCTGTGGAATTGAAAGCGTGGGTCTCGGGGCAGCACTCTGGGGATGGTTGTGGTGATCTGAAGCTGGGGAAGTGAATTCCGTCTTATCTTTAGGCTTCTACGTGACCCTGAGTCCTAATGGAAATGCAGAGTCTCCCAGAGAGGGCATGTGTGCACTTTTCTATGAAGATATTGATGGAAATCCTCCCTTCTGAGCTTTGACCTAGGAGGTCCCTTTCAGAGACTTGGAGCTTTGGAACAGCTTTGAAAGATTGGATCCTGAAGCAAAAGGCTCGCTTGAGAGCCCTGGGAAATGGGCCTGTGCAGCCTAGAGAGGAATCTTGCTGTCCATTCCTTTAGGCAAGAAAATTAATGAGATTTTATAAGCCACCTTGAAGCGATCTGAGAATCCTCGACTCTCAGATGAGCCCTGCAAATATTCAGGTTGCGATCATATAGTACAGTTCTCTAAAAAGGGCTTCTTATAGTTTGTGCATTCATATGTTGCTGCTGCAAAGCTATGAATTTTCTGATTTTGTCACACCCTGATAAGATTAAAAAAACACAGTTATATGTGCTCTCACTGGCTGAATTGCAGAAGTAATTTCTCATACAATTGAAATCCATATTTCAGTGAGTTTCCTCAGGCGTGATCTCTCTGGGAGCTGCCTGTGCATCTGTGCCAAATGTATGACCAAAGAACTTGGCAGTGTTGACCCTGAGCAGCGGGAAGTCACCCCCCAGTCAGTGTTGATTGGACGATAGCAACTGCTCCCAAAGGACGGACTGATGGCCTCATTTTTATGAATACATGAACTTTAAAAATGCTCATGAGCCCTGAAGGAGGACCACATTCATGGCATCTAGGGGGCTGAGGGCTCAGGGCCAGGAGAGGAGAAAAGGGGGAATATTCAGGGGTCTTTGGTCCTCAGAAACCAGAGCAATTTGCTCAGGGTGGAGAAGAGCCAAGAGTAGCTGAAAAGTGGTGCCTTCCTCTCCCTGGAGAAGATCTACTAGAGAAGTTTCAGGGCAGACCCTGGACTGACGAGGTGCCCAGTGACTGCCATAGGGAGGGAAGGAGGAGCAGGCGCCCAGCGAGGGTAGTGGCTTGGGAAGGAAGGTTGTCGAGGCCAGCTCTATCCCTCCAGGACAGGGCCTTGTGAACAGAGCCAGCCTCACTTTCCTGGGAATTGGCACACAGAGCTGAGTGGTTTCACGTGGAACAGGGAAGGGTGGAAGTGAGCAATGATCTAGAATGTTCCACGGTGCTCCACAAAGCACTGGCTGCACTGGTTCCCACAATCCATCCCTGTTTCCTCATGAAGGCCCTTCCGAGAACAGCCAAAGCCAGAGGACTTTGTCCTGGAGTAGAGGCTCCTTCCAGCCCTGGAGCTCACTGGCGGGGACTTTCCTGGGTGCCCAGCGTCCTTGCTCAGCTCTAGTCTACATTCCATGACTCAGACATGTGCACTCGGGACCTTGCCTCTCTTCCTCCTTTGCATGCTCCAGTTCCTACATTGCCTGGCCTATTTTCCTTTTAAAACAAATTAATGTGGTCGCTCTGTCTGATATCAGTGGCAACAGGCAAAGGAAGTAATTTTAAGCTAGAATTAAGGGAGACAGATAAGCTTGCTTGTGAGCCGTAAAATTCCAGGTTTATGAAAGATTCTGTTTAAGTCTCTTCCAAGAATCGTACAATTTCCTGTAATCTGGACTCATTGGATGCTAGTTACAGAAACTTGCAGGTCCCTTCCAGCGAGAGGAGACCCCAGTTTTGAGGCCAGGTGTGAAGGTAGCCACATGAGCAGGCTGCTAGGGCGTCACCGTGCTGCAGTTTGTGTGACTTCTCCCCAGTTGCACCGCAAGCTCTTTGCAGAAGTAAGGCTGCCTTTGGTCCCACTGTCTTGAGAGTTTTTCCATTTTTGCTTCTACCTCTTCTTGGTCTCAGTCTTAGACAGGATTTCTTGGAGGTGGGCAAGATGGATTCAGACCTCCTGGGGGATATTCCACAGTGCCCCTTCCCTTCAACTAAGGGCCTGCTATGGCGTCACTTTCAGATGGCCTCTTGGTCTCTCTGGCAAAATGATTCCTAGCATCAGGGCAGGATCTGCAGTGCCCCAGATGTCCCAGCCATCACAGTTCTAGTGTGAGGTCACTGAGTGGGCTATTCTGGGGATTTTAAATGAGCAGTAACACCTGGTACCGTGGATCCTTAAAGTGTGCATGTGGTGGAAAGGGGGGACAGGGCCCCATCTAAGGGAAGAAACTCAGTGGACTGTTGTGCACACAGATTGGTGTGAAGTTCAGTTCTATTAAACATCGTTATTAATGATCTGGAAGTGGGGTGTAAACAGAACATTAATTAGCTGCCTGAATATTAAATTGGGAGGTGTTGCAAAAGATGGACCAATCACTTTATCATTTACTTGGCACACAGAACAGGTATAGTGTGGTGTATCTGCTGATCACAAGCAGGACATCTCTTTGTTGACAGCACCTCCGATAGGTTTGTAGCTGGTGTGGCTTTCTTCCTGTGTATGTTCTTGTACCTGAAGTCTTCCTATTTGTTAGTTTCAGAATGATGAGTCATCCTATTTGTATGTTAAGAACCTAAGGAGAGAGGAAATACTTTTGGAAGAGCGAGGTGGTAAACAGAAGCAGGGCAGAGAATAACATGAAGTAGTTGAGGCTAATTAACTCAACTGCTTGGAGACCCAAGTCTTCTATCCTGACCATTGTAGCATGTTAAGAACCTAAGGAGAGAGGAAATACTTTTGGAAGAGCGAGGTGGTAAACAGAAGCAGTGCAGAGAATAACATGAAGTAGTTGAGGCTAATTAACTCAACTGCTTGGAGACCCAAGTCTTCTATCCTGACCGTTGTAGAGTCTGCTCTATTTTCTTAGACTACACCTGTTCTTCCAGAAAGTGTCTCATTGATTTACCTCTTTGGAAGAGCTTGGTAAGCAGGCTTAGAGCCTATCACACACTTTATACGTATGGTGTAGATTTGGGATCAGGAGACCTGGATTTTAATCCTTGCTCTGCATTTTTCTGGCTACACAGCTTTGATGAAGTCATTTAACCTCTCTGAGCTTTAGTTTCTTTATGCAAGGGACGGATGACATATGTCTCAGGGGGTAATGCTGAGGGTATGAAATGGAGTGCTGTTCTTGGAAGAATGTTGTGAACTGAAAAACTATGCAAAAGTTACTATGACATTGGATTAATTCTCTAAGGATGAGGAGTACTATCACTGTGTGTATAAAGCACTCCAAGGAATTATCAGCAGAATGGCCAAGAACATTTAGAAATACGGATAGGAAGCTCAGTCTGGAAAAATGCTGGTAAATATGTAGGGACAGTAGAAAATTGGCAGGGTTCTGAGCTGGCAAAATTAATCAAACTATTTTTCAAATGCTTGGGTTCGACAGACTAAAATGAGTTTGTCAAGCACCTTTTCTTATAAATTTTGGATCCTTTGTTTCAGCTGGAACATGATCTATAAGCTTCTGATTCATTTACACTTAATCCACTGAAAGGCTATTTTGTTAGCAGCAATCAGATGTTTTAGAAACCTGCTGGGCCCACTGCAAAAACGCCTTCCAGATTTCTTACTTCAGAATCTTTATTAGCCAGGTGCACAAAGAATATTTGGTTGTATTTAAAAATCATTTAGTCAAAATCCTACCCTCTTTAACTTTTTGTTATGCTTCTTGTGTGATACATATGCTATTATTCCAAATATTTATTGAGAGGAATATTTTATATATGTAAAATACACTTATATATGGTATTTGTATAAAATATTAAGATACATTAAATATGCATACGTACATATATATATGGTGAATGCTGGATATTCAGGATGCAACTTATTGCTTGACTCCTGGGACTCCCCTTCTCCCTCTTGGCAGTTGTGACTAGCAGGGTAGAAGCACAAAGACATGAGCGAGTTACAGAGCAGACTGAGTTCACTGGGGAGGACGCAGCCTGGACGTGGGGCCGGCAGCAGCTTGCCACTGCTCTGCTCTGCTGGCGGGGGCCTGCCTTGCCTATCTGGTGCATGCTGTTAAAAGCAGAGCCCAGGAGCCCACAGACCCTGCGCTCATGGGCCACCACGCTGGCCAGTCATTCTCCTCTCTTCTTCCCAAGGGGAGGAGAGAACTCAGGTGGCACTGGGAGCTGGGACGTTGCCTCAGTAATGTTCCCTTCTGGGGAGTCAGGTGAAGTCCCTTCCTCTGCGTGAAGGGAAGGCTGGGGTAGAGCAGTCCAGCCTCCCCTAATTCTTCAGGGGAGGCCACGTAGGGGATGCCACCTTCGATGGGGTCCAGAGGTGCCTCTCCTCACTCTGCACCTGTGGCTCTTTCCGTCTGCCACCTGAGGATGGCCCAGGGCTAAGGAGCCTCTCTCCCAAGTTGAAAAATGTTAGTGACTGTGGGTTCTACCTTCTGATCTGTTTTAGGGGAAGTGGGGGAGGGTCTCATGTCTGAGTGCTTGGGAAAGAGACGGGAAGGGCACAGAAGGGGCCGCGAGGAGGAGGAGTTGACCTGTGTCCACTGTCTATTGCGAACAAGTGCTGAGCTAGGCTCGCACAGGCACTAGGAGAGTCATTCTGCAAGTGCCGCCTGCGAGGGTGCACGCTGAGTCCTCGCCATTTGGCAGCATAGATTTCTTTTTTT
>NW_007727174.1:0-15836 GCF_000696425.1 Galeopterus variegatus
CCATAATAATCATATACATTGTATATTGACAAAATAAAAATTAAAAAAAAAAAAAATAAAAAAAAAAAAAAATAAAATAAAATAAAATCCTGACTTGGCAGGGGCCCTATGTCACCCCAGATGGACTAGTGAATGACAGACTTGTGGTATACCCACTTTACTCAAAGGGCAAAAAGGAGTTTTCTAATTCTTTGAAATGAATTTTAGTTACATTTCCTTGAGACTGATTTTTTTTGAAAAGAAAACAAGTACAAGAGGTCAGTCTTAGCAGCCCTGGCCTTCCTTGATTTTGGGGAGTGAAGGGATAAACCATGTGAGGGGCAGGAGGGGAGGAGTGGCAAGGTCCTCTCCACCTGCCTCGCCTGCACGTGCCTGAGGGCCAGGTGGCGTGTACAGGGCTCAGGTGTTGGCTCCTTTACACCTCTTTCCTGCCCCTTCATCCTTCCCCCTCTCACCAAAGCCCAAGGCTTAGGCCTCTGGGCAACACTACCCTGAGCTAAAGCTTAGGGAAGCTGAAGTTACTCACCCATGTAGAAATACTCTGGGGACTTGTCCTCTGATGATAAATCCTTCATGGTGCCTCCGAACCGAAACCATAGTCCAAAAGCAATAACTGCTGCCCCAGCCAGCTGGAAGGTAAGCAACACCGCATTTACAATGGAAGAGGAAGCATATGCACAGACCCCAGCGCAGGCTGGAGGCACAGGATGCTGAAGGCCGGAAGGGTTCACCTAGTCCACCCTTCACATTTTATAAGAGAGGAAAAAGAGGCTCAGAGAGGTGAAATTTAAGGCTCAAAGTCCCTCATGCCCCTACTGTGATATTAGAACCGGTCCTTCCTGATTTCACATACAGGGTTTTTCCATGCTGCCAGACTGCCCTGTTGTTATGGGGAGTACACAGCATGGCTGGAGAAGTGTCTCAAAAACAATGTTCCAACAATATTCTCCCTGGAAGGCACCTGCCCCTGCCTTACTGTCACTTGTTGGCACATTGGACCTCCTCACTAACACCACAGTGAGAGGTGACTGTTTCAGCCTCCAGGTCACCAAGAACAAGATGAACTCCAAGACCTGGGGGTAACTCACCTTTCTAAATTGGAAGAAAATACGCCCACCTCAAAACCTGCGCATACCTCATGAGTGCGCAGTCCCCAATTAGAAAGCAGTTTTAGAGGCATCTATAACCCTGTCTACCCCCAGTCCTATATGGCCACTGCCCTGCCTGGGGATGGTTTTGCAGGCAGGGAGGGAGCCTGGCTGTATTTTTTTTTTGGTTGCTATTTTGAGTTTCCATGGAAAGTGAGAAAGGAAAAAATAATTTTCTGAAAAAGTGTGGTCTGTGTGCTGTGCAGCTCATGGAGACACTGAGTGGCTGGCGCAAGCAGTGGCTGGGCAGGCTGGCGGCTGGTAGAGTCATCACCCAGCTTCCTCTCCTTCTCCACTCGGAAGGCTTTTATGAGGCTAGCATTGAAGCTGGAAGCTCTTCTGCCATTGCAGGACTGTCACACTGCACGCCAGCAGGCTCCAGCCATGGTGTTCTCTCTCCACAAACACCGCTCTCAAATTTCACCATATCAATCAATCCACAGATATTTACCGGGCACCTTCTGGGCTCAAGGCCCTCTGGGAAAGTAAGCAGAGATGTAAAAATAGCCTCCTGACTCTGCCAACCCATCCAGTTGCTCTTGGGCCGCCCTAGGCCATCACTGGATGAACAACTTAGAGGCTGCCCCTGCCTACACAGAGCAGAGCATACACAAAAGCTGGTAACAGGAGGACAGAGGACGAAAACCAGAGAAACAGAGGTTTAATAAGGAAAAATCATATCAAAGTCAGGGGTAGACCAGAGTGCTTTCTACACAGGATCCTTCTGTCCTGTGGGGCTGCTTGTAAAGGACCTGGCGCTACCCTTCAGGGCTATCCGGCTGCATTTACATGAGAACTTTGGTCCTCTTCACCTTCTATCCCTTGAGGCCAATTCCCTTTGTGACCAACTTCTTCAGAAAAGTGGCGTGACTTCGATGAGGAGTCAGAGGGACAGCGTTCTACCAGCTGGACTTCCTCATGTGGAGTAACTAAAAGTTTCCAGGACTTAGAGGAAAGCACTAATGGGATAATGTGAGGGATGCTAAAGGAATTGGGCTCACCCAGCACTTGTAAGACTTCTGCATTTTTATAAAGGGTAGCATGGCATGGAAGCATTTAAAAATAAACCATGAGAAAATATTAACAATGTCTCCGGAGGGTAAGATTACAGGTGCCTTTTTTCCTTCTCATTATATTTTCTAATTTTTCTGCATTAAGCATGTATTACTCTTGTAACTTAAAAACTTTTTTTTTTTCAAAGTATTACACAGTAGTTTCTATGTTCAACCCAGAAACAGTGGAAAGGGTCTTTCTGGGTCATGCTTTCACTTGGGAGGAAACTAGCCTTGAAGTTCGTGCTGTTCCTGTGCAGGGAAGGGAGTGATAGCCTTGGTCAAGCACCATCCCCAGGAGCACCCAAAGGCTGCCTGGGACAAGCCTGCCGAGCACAGCCTTACAGGCAACCCTGCACACCCTCATCTCTGTGACGACGTGATGGAAAGATAGTTTCCAAATACAAAGGAAAATCTATTGACAGAGGCATCAGGCCAAAGCCAACAACCACCCAGCAGACTGTGGAGGAGGTGACTGGTCCCAGGGACACCCTACCACGAGGCCACATTTTTGGAATCTCTGTACACAAACTCTAATTTATAGCTGTCTGGGATCATCCTCCCAGACGGAATACATTTGTCCAGTTCTGGCACAGATGTGTTTGATGCACAATGGAAAATTAAAAGAGAGGTTGCAATTTAAAGCCATTGAGCAATGGGAAAAAATCTGCGCTTGCTCATCCACGCCCCCCAACCCCAAACCACACGGGTTTCCTCCTGAGTCAAGGAAACTGTAGCTTAGCTGAATGTCATCACTGTGTGGAAGGGAATCCTCATAGCATGCTGCTGCTGGCCTGGTCAGGGACACTGTGAGTGAGGACCTGGCAGGGCTGATGTTGCTTGTGAGGAGAGACAGTCTGGTCACCGCTTTGGAAAGTGGCAATAGCAGAGACCTTGTAGCCTTTCGTCCTTTAAACTCACCATCCCTGAGAGGCTCATGGAATTCCCTGTGATCACTGGCCTTTGGTTGGTCTACCACACACAAGAAATTGCTTGAAAAAAACTCACACCAATCCCAGTACAGTCAGGAACAAAGTGAGTGAGTCTAGTGTCGCTAAGTTCTCATCACCCTCTGTGTTCCATACAGTTCCCTGATGACTGAGGGAAGCCTTCAAGCCCCTCCAATCCCAACTTTTAACCCTTTGAGGCCCAAACTCCCCTGTGCCCCCATTCTCTCTTCCCCTTTTAATCTCAGCCACTCTTCTGCACTCAGATGCAACACTGCCCCTCAACCAACGTTAGAAATCAAGGAATGAGAGGCAGCCCCCTTTCTTCCTTTCCTTCTCTTGCCCCCACCCTATCTCCTCGCCCTTCCCCTGTGTCTTTCTTCTCTGCCTGTTTATTAAGAATCACTATGGTCCAGGCCAGGTATGGTGCTCAGCATCAGGAAAACAACGATGGGAAAGGCACGGCTGGCAGGGAAGATAATCACGTGCAGTGCTACGTGGTGTGATGCAGGAAGCTGCTGCAGAGGGAGAGCTTGCAAACGGCCAAGGGCGGGGAGCAAACGCCGCCACCAGCAGGTAGCGGAAGGCCTTACACTTTGACTTAACGTCTTGAAGAATGAGTTAGAAGTCACTGAGCAGGAAAGGACTGGAGGGAGGAGAGAAGGACAGGCAGAGGTGACAGCAGGGTGAGGGCTTCATCTCCTCACCTCCGTGCTGTGTTGGGGAGATGCACCTGGGGGAGGTCAGGGCTGGGGCTTGGGTGGGGAGCTGGGGCAGACCGTTCCTCACAGCTCCTATTTAGTGTGCTACCATCTCAGAACGCCCAGGGCGGGGTCTTGAGGGCACAGCAGGTGGAAGCCCTCACTGTGATGGGAATGGTCAGGAGCATGAAGGTTACCTGAGGCCAGACACGGTGAAGACTCTAAGAGAAAGGCCTGAGTAACTGAGGACCAGAGAGAGGACACTAGGGAGTGGATGTGGGGAGCTATGGAAACCATGAAGCAGCACTGTACTGACTAAAGAGCTTTGCTGAGGGCTGCCCTGCTTCCAGGGCCAGTGCCGATCCCTGGGCCTGTTGGAACAATTACGACCAGATATACTGCCATTTTTCCAGGAAGAATTTTTCATACAACACCATAAGTTGGGCTTTCATGTTAATTATTTTAAAATGTTTATTGAACATTTATTGTGAGCCAGAAGCCAAGGGTGCGGAGATGAGGAATATCCAGCCCTTTTCCCAAGGATCTCGGGGGCTCGTGGAGAAGCTAATCCCCACTGGGTGACCCAGGAGGGAATCTAACCCTGAAGTAAGAATACCATTCGTCACAGAGCCATGTACTCGAATGCACATGAGAAGGTGCCAGATAGCGTCAGTCCTTGTAACACCACTCCTTTTTGGAGGACCAGTTGTGCATGAGGCACTCAGAGGATGTGATGAAATAGGATTTTGAGGGCAAAAGTATGCCCACTATTTAAAAAGAGAAGTAAGACAGAAAAAAATATGAGAAGAATGCAGTGAAAGGAAGACAGTGACATATAAATCCATGTCATTAAATAGGGGATCACCAGATACATTTATATTACGTATTTTCATGGGCAAGTTATTTCAGTAGCTAACCATACTCCAGGAAGTTTGTAGGACAAGAAATTGCAAATTGTAAACATACGTCTTTAGAGAAGACAGTTTGAGTTCTAAAACTAAAGAAGCAGAAGAGAGGATGGAGACCTGACTAGAAAGCATTTAAAACAAAGTGGATGGACAAAAACTTTCCTTTAAGTCATGGCTATCTGCCAACATTTAGCATGAAGCAGAACCCATTAACGGATTTCAATTTTATTTTATTGTATTTATTTCCACCTTCCTGGGATTGCTGTTGAAATGTCCTATCTTGAGGACATATTTTTTCACTTATGAAAAGAAAGGGTTTCATGAATCACAATCATGGTCCCTAGAAAGGCACTAATCCAGTTGGAGGGGGTAGCAGTGAGGTGCAGAAATGCAAAGATCATTCCCCAGACCTGCTGCTCCAGTCTGCCCACCCCTTCCCCTCCTGAACTCTAGTCACCTGGATCACAAAGAGCAAATACATGCGATCCTGCTATCTGGTGACTAAACCCAGCAGAAAGCTCCCTTTTTGGGTAAAAATCATCACTTAGGGAAGTTCTAGACAGCATGTGTGTTCCCACCAGGGTGGGAACCACAATTTAAAGGTCCTCAGATGCTCTGGCCACAAGTTCCAGTTCCTTCTCCCACCTGGGGCCTCTGTTATTGCTGTTTCCTCAGCTTAGAATGCTCTCCTCCCCTGCTCCCTCACTTAGCTGACACCCACTCAAGCCCTCAGCTCTAATGCCACATCCTCGGGGACACCTACCTGGCCTAGATATGTTCCTTCCTTTGTATCTCACATAAATATTTCTATTTAAATATTTCTGTAATTTTTTAAAATTAAGGCCTAAGCACTGTGAGGGCGGGGACAGGGCCTATACTACTGTATCCCAAACACCTTCCTTTCTGCCTTTCTGAATGGGCTCTTAACAGACATTTGTTAAATGAATGAACGGAGGACCTACCCAAAGGTAGCATTTAGGCTGTGCTATGGACTGAATTGTGTTCCCCCAAATTTCCTGTGGTGAAGCCCTAACCCCCAATGTGATGGTATTTGGAGATGGGGCCTTTAGGAGATAATTAAGTTTAGATGAGGTCATGAGAATAGGGCCCCCATGATGGGATTAGTGTCCTTATAAGAAGACATCAGAGAGCTTGTTCTCTCTCTCCACCCTGGAGGATACAGCAAGAAGGTGGCCATCTACAAGCCAGGAAGGGAGCCCTCGCCAGAACCCAACCATGCTGGCACCCTGATCTCACACTTCAGCCTCCAGAACTGTGAGAAATTAAACTCTATTGTTTAAGCTACCCAGTCTATGGTATTTTTTTTTTTTATGTCAGCCTGAGCTGACTAAGACAGGCTAATGGGAGCAATTGCAAGCAACCCCGCCTCACAGCTCTCCAAGGGAATACTTCGCAAAGTACTATTTTCAAATTCATCTGCACTCAGAAAACACTGCAGATACCTTGGAAGCACTGTGTGAATACAACGTTGAATATACTCAGCAAAACACTTGCTCACAGAAAAAGAAAACAAAACAGAGCATGTAGTATCAGTTCTGTGTCTTCCTAATCCTGCAGGGATGTGTGCTGCACTCCATGCAAGGACACAAAGAATAAATCTATATATGCCTTTTACTGGCAGGGGCCAGTAAATTAAATAAGTAAATTAAATTTAAATTTAAATATGTAAATTAAATTTACTGTATTAAATGTATTAAAGAGCATTTAATACAATTATAGCAACACACACACACATACACACACTCACAAGCTGCACTTGAATGAAAGTATCAACAAAGTCAATTCTGTATTCTTGCTCCTCTGGGCTAAATGCCATGTGTACACACAGCCCAATTCATCTGCAACTCTCTTCTTTGGGATAAATTCACATCAAGTTGGAAATGACACTTTGATCCTAGAGTTTTCATTAAATGCTTTTAAGCTAACACTTGCTCTTGATGGCGTTTCTCATCCCAGATGGAATCGCATAATCAGCACTGATGATTCCTGATCTGATTATGATACCATGAGGGTAATGGAGTCTCATCCTTTTAGCCGGCGAAAGTCAGAAACACATTTGCTCTGCAAGATGACACTAATTTTCTCAAAGAGGAAAGCCAGCTTCCAAGATTTTCTCCTACTATGCAGTGAAAGCAAGGCAAGGATTCAGATGGCACTTTCTCAAAATCAAGGATTTTATCTGAAAAAATACAAGAGCTGAATGCCATAAGATATTCATAACAAATGGCTTTGGAGAGACCTTGCTGTCCTAGCCTCGACATCAAGACCAGGTGAACTGGAATTGGGAGGTAGGACTGCGGCAGCGTGTGATGATTATATGGCTGCGTTAGCTTGGAAATGCACAGCAGCTCCTTGACATACCAGTGTTTCTGACTTCTCCTGTATTTCCTCATAAAATTTCCTAAGAACAAGCTCACACCAAGAATTCCTCGGGGTAAGAGTATATTTTATAATCAATCAATGCTTACTTCTCTGCACTGATGGAAGGGTGCTGCGGATTCAAACCACAATGGAATCAGGAATTTTCTACTCACCTCTGGAAAGAATGCTGGGCTATGTATTTGTGTCAAACACACCTTCTTCTGTTTGCTTAGGCTGTTATAAAGTTAACTTGCATGGATGAACTGACATTGCGGGGAGGCAGTTTATAGGTGCTGGGAGAGTATAACTTCAGGGGAAGGAAGCTAACTTCGGATGAAAAGCTTGCTATGAATGGTAAAGCAGATAATTTCCTTACAGACAGAGGAGAGTGTGTTGTGTTTATTCCATGGTTGTACACAATGCCTTTTCTCTTAAAATTTCCAGGGGAAAGGAGGAGGAGAGTAGGGAAGAGCAAGACTTAGGAGAAAGATGATGGATGTTTAGTTTCCTTTATATGGCAAAATGAATGTCACAGATTACTGGCTACTGACTCCAGGGAGCAGATGGCTTTATTAAGTGAAAATCAAACACAGACAGAACTAAAATCCATCCCACCAAGTCACAGAAGTGAATTAAACTCAATGTCCGCCTTACCTCATCTTGGGGATAAACCCTGGGGGGACAAAAATGTTCTTTTCTAATTTCTCTGGACTTCCTCCCTGTAGTATCCAGCTGGCTCTTATCCTAGGTTTGCCCTCTGAATACATAAACACTTATCTTGGGGGTCACAATGACTACTGAGACATCTCATCTACATCAAGTTTTACATAAGCAAAGACAAGACATTAAACAATATTTATTTTACAACCCAATATTCTTCAAAGTGATTGAGAGAACTATTTTGGAGCAGATAAATAGGATTCTTAAATATTGATCAGTAATAATGATCTTCACTTAATTTTAGTTCTTACAGAGCGACAATGGCAGAAAAAAATGTTTCAGGTAGAACTTAGGCTAGATGGGAGCAAGCAAGCCCAAACACTTTTTTAAAAAAGAAGTTAGCTTAGACAGAATCCAGCAAAAATCGTGAAAGTCTAGCTTGCTGTTCTGTAGAGATTTTTTTTTTTTTTAATAGCAATTACCAGAACCCATTTGAGGTCAGGAAGGTGCACCCCTGGCCCATTCACCAAGGACTAGACAGAGTCTGGCATGAGCAGACAGACCAAATCAGCCTCCTGGGTAAGTAAAAGAAGCTTCCAACGCACGCCTGGCCCTGCCCTGCCCTGCTGGGGGGCTTTGCCATCCTGCTCAATTCCCTTGCTCCCAGTTAATAAGCGACTCTTTCCCAATCACTATTACGATGGAGAGGACAGAGCTTGGCACACATTTTAGAACATCTGCCAACTGCTCTTCTAGAAATCTTACCTCTTCTGAGTGTTCAGATTGAATAACAATATGCTTAGACAGGAAAATAACAAAAACATCCACGTGTACAGCACTGTGGTGTAGAGGAGTTGTAGTGGATAAAAATGGAGGTTCTAGGCATCTGGATTTGAATCAGGCTCTGCCACTTACTAGTCCTGTGATCTTGGCCAAGCCACCACCCTCTCTAACCCCTGCATCTGCAAAGTGGAGGTTATAATGGTGCCTCCTTATGCGATTAAATGAGTTCGCATTACACAGTCAGAACAGTGAGTGCCCAGAACTTAGTTTTATTATGTTGATAGACTTGCTAATGTTACAGTTACACTGAAAGTCTAATGTACTTCAAGATAGGAAACACCATTTCCATGATACAATAACTTAGTCCTCTGCTGCCTTCCTCTACTGATTTTTATTTTAGCTCTATGCTCCCTTTTTCCATGACAGCTGGAATTTCTTTGAGTTTTCTTAACCTTCTATATTAGAAAGTCAGTGATCTTTTTTTTTTTTCTTTTTCTTTTTTTCCTGCTGGCTGGTACAGGTATTGGTCAGTAATCTTTTATAGAAATTATGTCCCCCTTCTTTAATTTTAGTTTGTTTTTTTTTAAGACCCAATAAGAGAAAAGTATAAAAAGATGTATTTATGAGAGAAAGAATAATTATATTTAAGCTAGAGCTGTCCAACAGAACTTTCTCCAACGATGTGAATGTTCTCTATCTGTGCTGTCCAATAATGTAGCCAACTAGCCACCTATGGTGATTGAGCATTTGAAGTGTGGCCAGTGGGACTGAGTAATCGAAGGTAACATTTCATTTAATTTTAATTAATTTAAATGTAAATAGCCACATGTGATCAGTAGCATAGCCATCATATTGAACAGTGAAGGTCTAGCAGATTCATGTGCTTGTCATAGCTCTAACCTTCTCTCCCTGTTAATCTGTAGACTTGGAGTCCTTAGAGCATGAACTCTGAAGTCACGCACAGAAACCCCAGTTCTGTCGCTGGCTAGTTCTGAGACCTGGGCACATCTCTTAAACTCTTTGTACCTCTGTGTCCTCATACGTGATCTCGGGATGATAATAGCTGCTATTTCATAGGGTTGTGAGGATTAAAGGAGTTAATATAAAAATGTGCTTAGGAAAGCAGCTGGCACATAGCTTACATTTATATCACGCTTATTATTCTTCACGTTTTTGCTGCTGAAATTAATTTTAAAACTATCTCTTGATATGTTTTCAATTTCCATCTTACTTTTCCTCTGCCTTAAATTGATTGATAGTGTTCTCAACCTCTCTCCTGCTTTTCCCATATGCCAGAATATTTTATGCATCTCTTTGCACCTGCATTTCTGGAACGCATCAAGACTAAATCCAACGCTGGTTATAATCTCCTTGGCCACAAATCTCCCATTTTTCAAGCTCATAGCATTTCTTATGCCTTGTATTCCACATATCCTAGTAAGTTAACACAGAAAAAACAACATGGGGTTTAAAATCAAAAGACCTGGGACATACCACCTACTGTGCCTGCCTTTCACCTTCTACATCTGTAAGAAGGGGATAATTACACTATGTCATGGGATTCTCGTGACTCATTAGCAGATGGGATAATGCATGTGAAAGCATTTTGCAAACTAAAATATCAAAAAAATGTTAATTAGCATTGTTATTTTTGTTCCCAACCAAATCCAAAGAGGATGGAAAAGGCAGGTCAAGGCACTTTTATTTATCTGTAAGATGTGCTCCCAGCCATCAGATATTCCCATCTTACTGGCTTTGTTCTCTTACTGACTCCTTCTCCTTAATTCCTTAGTGACCATGACATGATTTGATGACCCAAATCATGGATCATGACATGACCCAAAGATACTTCATGATGACGTTCTTGAATAACACAGTGAAATGCAATGGATAACTGACAGGTGGCCTCCTGGTAATTCTAGAAACCATCAAGTAATAGTATAAAAAAGAATTCTTAAAACAATAATGGCAAAGTGGTAACTGAAATTAAGACAACTGCCACAAGCAAGCCAGGTGAGCAAGCCAAGAGGAAGGGCACGTCCTTGGCCCATTCAGAAACAAGTGCTGCTGGTGGGTCTCTGTTTCTTTCAGGCCACATCTAAACCAGCAGTTCTTAAAGTATGTTCCCAGACCAGCAGCACCAGCATCATCTGGGGGATTGTTAGAAATGCAGACCTACTGAATCAGAATATATAGTTGAACAAGATCCCCGGGTGATCTGCATGCACATTAAAGTCTGAGACGCACTGATCACAAAAGGTTTTCCCATTGCCTCCCCCTGGCCTCCACTTGGTAGCACAGAGACAGGGCAGATCTAATTTTTAAATACAACTACTACTAATATTTTAAGTTGAGTACTTACTATATGCATTTATCATACTTATTACTTTATATATATTAACTCATTTTATCTGCCCAAAGATCTGAGATTGATGGTGGTATTTCATGGTGTCTATTTTACAGATGAGAAAACTGAAGCTCAAAGAGGTTAAACAACTTGCCCAAGGTCTCCTAGGAGTAAAGAGGAGAGCCAGGAATAAATTCAGTGTGATGCCAGTATCCATCTTCCAGACTTTGAATTCCTGGATTTGAATTGCCATGCTACGTAGACCTTTCCAAAGTCTACCAGACGACTGCAACTATAGCTTTGGCCTCTCCGGACTGGACCCTATCCTATGATAGACTCCTTGTCCCTTCCAGAAACACCGGGTCCCTCTTGTCCACACTAGGGGAGGCTGGCCACTGCTGCTGTTGTCCCACGTTGACAGATATCAGAAATGAAGACTATCCCCCAGTGAGGCTGGATATTCCTATCTGCCTTGTGGGTGGTCTAGCTTTTGGGTGGACCCCAAAGAATACTTTCTTTAGGTATTTTTTTAAACCAGTCTTTCTGACAGGTTATGCTCTGAAGTTACTGTTTGAAATAAGTTTGGAAAAGAGGGGGAGGTGACTTCTATAAGCTTCATTTCACTCCCAAGCCAACGAGACACTGTCTTTCCTAAAAGCACCTGTTAGACATCACCAAATGAAAAGCCAAAGAGCATTAATAATGGTGAGAAGGAAAGGAGAGCGACTTCAAACTTGCCATATATGGCATCTGACTTTCAACAATGAACAGCCCTGCTTCCTGTTGGTCTGTAACACTGAGCAACTCAGTACAGCACAATGATAGGAAAATGCTGAGCATACAACAATAAACCAAGGAATAAATAGCGCCCAGGGTTTTCTTTAAGCCAACATGTGCGGCTTGGTGGGTTGTGGTGTTTTATTTATATTGCTATGCAACGGAGGAAAAAAATAAAGGTGATTTCAATGAATGGCACAGGAATATGCTGTGATATCTGACTGCAGTATCCAAATTTAGACATGACAGATGTTGGGAGGGGTTTCATATTAGACACCAAATGTGATAGCAGAAATTAATTTAGCGAGGTTAATGGCTAGGCTTTACTTTTGTTTCTAAAAATTCAATGGTGAATATGGTCAGCGGCCCTGGGCCAGGAAGTGCTGTGCTGGCCCTGGCAGGATCTAGTAGAATGTTTATAAAACCAGGAGCACAGCCTAGGGAAACTTAAACCAAGCTGCCAGGAGAGGTTTCAAATCAATTTGTCAAATCGCATATCACAGACAAACTCTGCTCTGCCACCTGTGTTCTGGTGAATTTCTGATAAGAAAGGAGTGCTGTCACCCAGGGATACCTCGTACCTCAGAAGTACAGGCATGTGAACATCTGAGGGTGTGTGTAAATATTACACTGTCAGTCACAGCAAAAGCCTGTCCTTCCAGGAAAACTGTACTCTGCCCTCCACTCCTTTCCCAAACTTCCCACAAAGCCCTCCAAATGGGAAAAAACAACATCAGAAATGAGGGTAGGGCTGTTCTGGAATCAGTTCCCTCAGTTACACTGAAGGCGGATATCTGGTTAACTTATCCCACACATGTGCTTTCCCCTAAACCATTAGGTACCTACTTTAGTTTACCCCTTCCCTTTGGTCGTGCATATATAGACATGCCAAGGCTGCCCGTAACTGCTGCTGTTCTTTGACCCCCTTTCCCTCCAACTCCCATAGAAATGGGAGAGAGGAAGTCCCCCATATTTCCCTGCTGGGCTCAATCTATGCAAGCAAAGAACAGTCATCTGGGTAGTGAGCAGGCCTAGATAGGCTCAGTCCTCCAGACAAAGTTGATAATTGATTATCTGTGCAAATCAGGAAGGCCATTTGTACTAAGTTCTTTAAACTGAAGACTCATAATTCATTCTACAGATATTTATTGAGTGCCACCTACACGCTGGGCCCTATTCTCGGTGCTGGGAACACAGCTGTGAACAAAACAGAAAAAAAATCTTGCTCTCAGTATTTTAAGTTCTAGTGGGTAATATCCACAAGTACAAGTTGAGAAGTTGAGAAGATCACGTGTAGTTATCAACGAAGACAAGTTGCATGTCACTTGGCACATATATACACTGTTCCCCAACATTAAGAGAATCAGGGCAGGAGAACTAACATTTAGTGAATGCTTCCTATGTGCCAGACACTTAACAATAAAAATATTAGTTAACATTTTTGAACACTTACTATGTAGTAGGCTCATAGAAAGGTGAGGTCAGATACTTTGCATATTTCCTTTGAATCCTCTCAACAACTCTACAATTGTACAGATGAGAAAATGAGCCTGGAAGTAAGGATAACCTGCTCAAGCACACCCTGCTTAGATCTCTGCACTCAAGCCTGATGGCTTCATTAGTCAGATGGTCCCTCAACTCCCCCTTGCTCTGCCCCTCAGCTGGTGGGTGGTGTGTCACCCTTCCACCTTTGCCCACCTCCATTCTACCAGTCCTTCAAAGTTTAGCTTAAATAGCTCCTTTTTTCAGGAGAACTTTCCTGGCTCCTCACTATTACTGTGTTTCTTTCTCTGCACTCCTTCACTCGATCATATACATAAAAGGTCATATCTAACCTCAGTGCCTAACACATGGGAGCACTCAAACATTGCTTTCTTTTTACTTCCCTTCCTTTCTGTGTTTATGGTCAACAGAGGGAAATTTGTCACTTTATTGTATGTTGCCTTATTTGTTGCTGTTGTTCTACCTGCATTTGTCTCATTTCCTCAAATAGATTAGCTGCTTAGGGAACAGTGTTTTATATTTATAAATTATTATTTGTTAATAATTATTTAATAGAGTGGTTCTCGAACTCGAGCATGGATAATAATTACCTGGATAGCTGTTAAAATAGATTGCTGGGTGCCTCCCCCAGAGTTTCTGATTCAGCAGGTCTAGGATGGGCTGAGAATGTGCATTTCTGACAAATTCCCAAGAGATGCTGATGTTGCTGGTCCAGGAAATACACTTTTGAGAACCACTGGTTGAATGTACCACAGTGCCTAAAGGAAGGTAGGCTGAGTTTGAGTCCCAACTCTGCCACTAACTAGCTGTGTGACCTTGGAAGTTAACCTATTTGAGCCTTTGTTTCCTCATCTGTAAAAATGGGGACAATAATAGTATGCACATTAGGAGTGTTGTGAGGATTAAGTGTAATAACGAATGCAAGGTACTTAGCACTGTCCCTGACACATTGAAAACATTCAATAATTGCTTCTAATTATCCTTGGAAAGGCTGGCACAACATCAGGCACTAAATAAGCACTGAGCCCAGCCTAAGAATTCCTTCTGAAGCTGATATAAAACTTCCTTTGAATTTGTAAGCAGTGAGAGTGAAGGGTATCACTGTAGCATTACATCTATAATTAACAACTTTTGAAATTAAGCCAGACTACTAAAAAGCACAATGTAATGAATGGCCTTGTAAAGGGCCTTCAGAAATGCTCCTCCCTATAGTATGCTGGATGTAAACTCCCAGGTGTACAAAAGCCATGTGTATCTTTAAAATTCACGAGGTACCTCCTTCACAGCTTCCACTGCTGAAGGATAATGAAGATGATCACTTGACCTCTGAAGAGCTTGGAGTTGCTGGAGTCACCTAGGCATCTGGGCTAATGGGTTGGCAGATGCAAGCGGTGCTCATCATTCAATAATTAATTAGTCGGAGTCATGGGAAGACAACCTCCCTTCTTCAGCCCAGTGGTTTCATAGCACCCAGGTCCCTGCTGTTCCCTCCCTGCTCTAAGAGCCTCTTCAGCCAAAGCAAGACCTATATTTTCCCCCAGGGTCTATCTGAACAGCAACACTGGCTGACATTGTCTTAAGAAAGACCAAGAGGGAATGTGCAGACAATTTTCTGACCTTGTCTCACAGTCCTCCAGGGCCTGGGACAGGGTATCCAGGGATCTAGGGATGGTCTAGCCCTAACTGTGTCCCAACAATAAAGGAGACAAGGATCAAGGTCCTATCTCTCTATGCATCACTAATCCCTGGAATGTTGTCACTTCAATAAAACCCCGCAAAGTTGAATGAGATCATCTCTGGAAGCATTAGTATTTAGCAGAGGCTGCAGGCTGGGAGTTGTAGGCAGATGCTGCTGCCCTTTGGAAGCCCCTCTATTCCCCACCCCATCACAGAAGAGCACCCCCCTCCTTAAGGCGGTACCCTCCCTTAATGCACAGAAAAAGGACAACTCTCTCCCATCTCACCCCCAATCTTCACGCCTACCGCCAATTTCTTAAACAAAACCATCACAGTCAGGTGGTGCGTCCACACGATCGGATTGTCACCACCCCAGGCAGCCCCAGGGCAGGGGTTTCTCTCCCGATGCCCCGGCCAGGCTCAGCGGGAAGGCAGAGCGAGAAGGGGGTGTGTTCCCTCCCCCTCTAAGAACCTCATCACCCAGAGGCGTGGGGCTACCTGGGAGGCCGGAGGGCAGCGGGCCGCCAGGGCCCCGAGCCCGCAGGAGGTGAGGAGAGGCTGGGTCCCTGCACCTGGCGTCACCAGCTGGGAGATAAAAACCAGGGCAGAGGGGCTCCTCGCGCGGAAGAGCCGCGCGGTGTCTCTCTCCTTCTCACACCGTTTTCGTTGCTCAACCTTCTTCCTTTCCGCTCTTTCCCCTCCGTCGCTCCCCTCCCTCTTTGTCTGCCTTCTTCTTGCCTCCGCCTTCTGAACAACCTGCCTCTACCGGACCCCAGCTCGGACGCCGCAGCGGTCAGCTTTCCGGGGACCCCGGCCCCAGCCCGCCGCCCGGCCCCCTGCCCGGCCCTCCCAGCTCCGGGTCTCACCCAGAAGAGCAGGTTGAAGCCGAGCAGCAGATACTTGATGCACCGCAGACCCCCGCGGAAGCGCCCCATGCTGCGGCCCCGGCGG
>NW_007727174.1:16120-60751 GCF_000696425.1 Galeopterus variegatus
GGGGGGCGGGGCCCGGGGGGGCGGGGCGGCTGGCTGGGGGCAGGGGTCCGGTGCGCGTGGAGATCCGGCTGCCGGGGGAGCGCGGTGGCTCCGCCCCCGGACCCGGGCACCACCGCCTTCCCTCCCTATCCGAGCATCTGCGAGGAGGGAGCGTCCACTCGGGGCGCGGGGCCCATTTAATCAGCGCCTTGTGCAGATTCCTTTGAGGCCCGCGGTAATGGTTGAGGGATAAGGACGCGGCCTCGGTGGCTATGGAAACCTAGGAAGATGACCTCGGTGGAAGACACACGCAGGACCAAGGTCGCCCCGAAGCTGGCAGGACCCGTGGCGAGGCACCCGGCCGAGCGTCCAGGCCTGTGGTTCGGCGGCGCTGAGCAAGCGCACAGGCTGCGGAGGCCGCTTCTAGGGGACCCTCCCTCCGGCCGCTGCTGAGCCCCTCCGAGGACTCTTACCTTAATAGGCAAGAACTGAGGGAAGGCGCGATGTGGCCGCCCTGAGCCCTGACAGCTACTCCCACCCTGCACGGCTGGCCTGCGGAGGGGAGTCGGACTCTCCAGGTCCTGCTGGATTTGACTGATCGGAGGGCTTGAAAGGATTCCAAATTTTGGGATCTTAATTGTGCTGTGGAGATGGGAGGAGAGGGGGCGGTTTTTGTTCTGCTTTGTTTTTATTGTTAGGCGGCTGGCGGGAAATCAGGCTCCCACTCCCATTGACTAAGTGTCTACAGTATGTGGTGTCAGGCAGTATGCGGTGTCAGGCAGTATGCGAGAGACGAGAAAGTGTAAAATTAGGGGAGTTCGAGTATTAATTAATTCAGCAAAACTTTAAGTGCCTGCTGTAGGCCAGACATAGCAAGCCGTAGGAACTCAACAATGATGACACAACCTTTCCTGGTACCACGGTCTCTGGTGGTGGAGACAGATCTGTAAGCAAACAATTGTAGCAAGGTGAGGATGACTGGGCTAGGTGATGGGCAGGCATGGCCTGGCCTCACGACTCTGGCCAGGAAAGGAGACTGGGCTTGATCTGGCTCTGAGGCATGAGTCTGAGCAGAGAGGAAGAGCATTGCAGGCAAACAGCATGTGCAAAGCACGGGGCTGGAGAGCACAGGCCTCCTGGGGAACTGTGAAAACTGCAGTTCGCCCAAGCGGAGCAGGAACGCATGTGAAGGCAGAGGGGGAGGTGCCTCAGGGAGATGCTAGGGCCACATCACAGCTTGCTGTGAGCTGACCACTGTGCAAAACTATCCCCAGGCCTCAGTTTCCTCATGTGCAGAATGGAGATAATAGTACCTACCTCAAAGAGTTGTTGCGAAGATTAATGAGCTGATATTTGAAAAGTGCCTTCAACAGTGCCTGGCACAGAGTGCCATAACTGCGTAAGGGGTAGTTATTACTGTGTTGCACTCTGCCAGCCAATCATTCAGTGTCTACCATGTTGCCCTCTTTGCCTACATCTGTGTCTTTAGACATTTGTTTGAATATCTAGTGAATTTTATTTATAAAAATGAGTAGAAGATAGAAAAATGAAAGTGCTGATTCTGGTAATAAGCCTAAGTCTGAAGCAGTGAAATAGAGACAAAGATGGAAATCATTAGGTATGCAGAAAGAGGCAGATCTTTAGCTTCAGTCAAACACATAGCTTTATGTCTGTCACCTTTGTTCTATTATAAAAGAAAAGAACTATATTAAAGAGTAGTGTCTGGTACATAGTAGGCATTCAGTAAATCAACCAAATGGACAACAGTGATTTTATACTTTAAATATATTGTTGAATTTTATGTCTCTAAGACAAAATATATTTAAAGATTATATATTCTGTACTCTCTGGAAACAGAATCCCTATCACAGCATATAAATCTATCATTCTTTCATGTTACAGTTTTAGCACGCATGGATTAGAGACAGATGGTTGCCTGCCTAACATAACAGTTTTAGATTTTGAGTACAGACTTGTCCAGCCCCCCTTTCACTAAGTTATATGTCTTGGGGGAAGTGACCCTTAACAGGACCAGGCTAAGATAATCCTATTTCCCTCGTAATTAGTTCAGGAAACAAATTGACAGGTGTTCTGTCTTTGGGATGGAAGTAGTGTCTACTGAGGGGCCAGATGTTCTCTCTTCCTTTTGAGTTGCTGGGTCTGGATATTTTACTTGAAGTTGCTGTATCCATTTTGGTACCAGCCTCAGGACAGATCCAACATTGAGAACGACAAAGCAGAAAGTTGAAAAAACCTGAATAGTTCATGACATCACCCCATCACTGAGTCAGCCAATTCTATTGTAGTCTAGGTTTGTGTGTGTGGTGTGTGTGTGTGTGTGTGTGCGTGTGTGTATTGTGGCTGAAAGGCATCCTAACTGATAACACACTTTCAAGAGTACATTATTGTATGAAAGTGGGGGACTATGATAAATGACATAATAAGGAAATTAGTCATTAAACTAATTGTCATTGTTCCCTTCTCTTTTTTTCCTGTCTTGAACTCAGACAGGATGCCTGAAGCTCTAGAACATTTTGTGACTATGGGGAAAGGCCAAGAAAATTGCAGACCCAGTCAGGATATTACTGAACCACTGAACCAACACCAGCAGCCGCCTACCTCCAGATCTCTTGTTATGTAAGAAAAATAAGCATCTTTTCGTGTGACTTTGTGTTCTGTTACTTGTAACTGAAGATATTCCTAACTCACAGAGAGAAGATAATAAATACATTTTTGGTTCTGCTGAGTTTTAGATCTTGTGGAAAATCAAGATGGAGTGGAATTACATTGGGGATTCTGAAGAGAGGTTTGGGCTGCAAGTTTAGGGTACAGATTCATCAGCAAATGATGTTAATGAAAACCAGTGGTCTTCAAACTTTTGCCCATATATACCATAAGATTTATGAAAAAAAATTCCCTCTTGCATTTTTCCCAATATGTGATTATGAATTTTTTCACGCAAACAGAAAAATTGAAATAATTGGGCAGTGAACACCATATATTCATGACCTAGATTCTACAATAAACATTTTGCTTTAGTTGCATTACTTATCTATACTTCTGTCCGCTTGTCAATCTAACTTATTCATATGTATTTTCAAATAAATCTTAGGTATCAATAAATTTCACTCCTAACCTCTTCAGCATGTATAACATTAACTAGAGTTTAAATGTGTTTATGTTTTGTTGAGATAAAATTTAGCTCAACAAAATATAAACATTTTAAGTATACCATTTGGTAATTTTTTTAATTTTAATTTTTCTTGCTATTTTTAATTAAAAATAAAAAGATATATAAAATTATTTATTATAAGTTTGAATATTTTCAAAAAATGTCATTTCTAATATATCTTAAATATACACATTTTAAAAGAAAATTGTCCCATCACTCATTTTAATATGCCCAATAGAAACGACATGCCAGAGTAATCTGCTATTTACTATCACCCATTTAAAAACACATAAACAAGATCTTCTTTTTTTTTTTTCCTTTTTTTGTCTTTTTCCGTGACCGGCAGCGGATCGCAGCCCTTAGTGTCGCGCCCGTACCGGACCAGGACCGGCAACGGGATTGCAACCCTCAGTGTTGCTCCTGCACCTCGCTCAGCCAGTGAGCGGGAACCGGTCTATATGTGGGATCCGAACCCTTGGTGGGAGCGCCGCTGCACTCCCAAGTGGCGCACTGTAGCAGTGCGCCACCGGGCCGGCCCCAACAAGATCTTCTTTAATAGGGTGAAGGTTTTACATCTCTCCTTTCTCTCCTTGAACTTATATTTCCATTTCACAAAAAGTAATCCTAAATTATTGCGTTTTTTATGCTTGATTTTTCTTGAATGTCCTTTTATACAGCACTTGCCTGAACAAAAATTACTATATATGTTTGTTAAAAGAAATTTAAAAATTTCCCCTGAGACCATAAGGCTCTCTGTTAATTAATTTCTTCTAGGTAGAGTTATTGTTAAAATTATTTTTTGTTCACAGTTGACTAAAATAACAAATGTAGTTTTAAATAAATAATCATTAAACATAAAGATAAAATATTACTGGAAATGCATCTCTTAATAAGATTGGTAGGTAGGGTTGGTATTTTTTTCTACTAGTTCATGTATCTATGAATGAATATTACTTATTGCTAGAACAATACAGAGCTCAGCATAAATTCCCTTAAATTTTTCATTGCTTTGATATTAATGCTGAGAAATTTTGTTTAGACAAATAAGTATATGAGGATGGAAGAAGTTGTTATAACAATGCCAATCAATTATTTACAGCCCTTCTGAATTATATGCCACTATCCACATACTGGTCTATCATCAAAAACCATTTTTAATGATGAATCACCTGACAATTCTATTTGGTCTTTATTCAATTTTATTGAAAGCCTAGAGTTAGAACTCTTCTAACTTACAAGAGCATTTATTACCCATATTATGGTTATTCACTTTCTCAATGCCTACAATTTTGCAAGTTGGCAACCCAGAGATTTTTACACCCTGGTGAAATACACTATAATCAGATTTGGGATGGGTGAGAGGTAAACTGTGAAGGAAGACACCTTGATCACAGGCATATTCTCAGGCAAATTGATTCTCGGAAGGAATACACATGGGAACTGAGAATCCGGAAACTGATTATCTTAAAACTGTTCATGTTGAAGCACCCTCTTGGAAAGATTTCTTACAACCCCAGGGTATGCATGACTGGGAGAAATATTGTTTTAAGCCATGAAAATGGATGATGTGCCCAGGGATGATATGGAAAGTGTTTAGAACAGAAACTTTAGAACAACAATATTTGAAGAAGTGGTCAGAGGAGATGTAACACTCAAAGGAGACTGGGAGAAATAACCAAAGAGGTAGGAGAAAAATCAGAAGAAAGTGGTGTCGCAGAGGGTGAGGGAGGAAAGAGTTTCTGGAAGACGGGAGCGGCCACAGTGCAAGTGCCTCAGCAGTACAGGTGAGATAATAGTTCATTGGATCTGATGACTGGAGCCTTAGGACATTGACCTCTGGGTAAGAGCCACTGCAGAAGAGTGAGGGAGGGAGGAAGCTAGACTGCAGTTTAGGGAGATGTGCAATGGGGAAGTCACAGTAATTGCTCTTTCAAGAAGCTTAGCTATATGAGTGGTGGAGCAAGACGGCTGGAAGCAAGTTTTCTTCTTTCTTTTCTTCCTTCCCTCCTTAGTGAGAAATATTTCTACATGCTCATAGTTCTTGAGGAAGGTGCCTAGGGAGGATAAAGAGGTTAAAAAAGAAAAAAAGCAAGAGCAGTGTCTCTGAAGAAATAGAAAGGGACTGAGAGGCAGAACACTGATGGGGGTTTACATTTGGAAACAGGAGAAAATAGGCAAGGATAGAGCTGTAGAAACGTTTTGTATTCCATGTCCTGTAATCTCAGTATCTGCACCCTCTGTGAACTGATCTCGCTGTCTATGGAATTTTCTTTTTTTTTTTTTCCTTTTTGTCTTTTTTCATGACCGGCAATGGATCGCAACCCTCAGTGTCGCGCCTGTACCGGGCCGGGACCGGCAACGGGATCGCAACCCTCGGTGTTGCTCCCGCACCTCGCTCAGCCAGTGAGCGGCCGGTCTGTATGTGGGATCCGAACCCTCGGCGGGAGCGCCACCGCGCTCTCAAGCGGTGCACTGTAGCAGTGCTCCACCGGGCCGGCCCTGTCTATGGAATTTTCTACCTGCTGATTTTAGTGTCTCATTCCTTGTGTATTGCATAATTTTTTTTTTTTTCTTAGCTGTAAGCTGCTCATTTTCCTTGGAAAACTGGGAATTCTTTGAGTCCTCATTTGAGGTTTTTTTTCTTCCAGAGAGAATTTACTTTACCTTCTACAAATTGTCTCAAGGTACTACCACAGAGTGTTAATTCAGAAAACAACCCCATTTGAAGGCTGGCTTGTGGTTTCAAGTTCTCAGGGGAGATTTTTCCCCACCCCAGCAACAAGATCCAAGCACATACATTTCCTTGTCCTCTTTTGCATGATGGATCTATTTCTTGTCTACTCTTACCTTGAGAGTGTAGCCCTTGGGAGGGGACCCAAGGTTTGGGCGGGGTCTCCTACCAGACTGTTTGTGTTAGTGGCATTTCAGGCTTCACTGCATGAACCCCAAACCATTGCAGCTGCTGAAACAGAAACTCAGGGCAAGAAGTGGCTTTGGTGTCTGCTTATTTCGAGGATTCTTGCTTTCAGTTCATTTTGGCATTTGTAGACTCTCTTCCTCCTGTGCTAGCCGAGCATTTTTTTTTTTAATGTTTATATATTTTATCAAGTGTTTTAGTTTCAGTCAAGAAAGTAGTTCCCGATATCAAGTCTGCCCTACTGGTAGGAAAGGAAGCCTTCTGTGCCTGCTATCATAACTCTGGTTTTGATAAGCAGGACATGAGCAGTTTTTGACTGGTGGTTTGCAGTGTATTAATCTTGTTGCTATGCAGCTGTCAGAAAATAATCTGTGGGCTCAGAGTTTCTAAACCAACCATTTCTTGGATGCCCAGAGAAGGAAGGAAAGTGAGGGCCCTGGTTTGCTGATAAAACATCTCCATGGTCACAGGTTGCTGGGCTCTCTTCTTACAATGTTTTCCCAGCAGCATTCAGGCAGCAGTAGCTTCATTTTATCATTTTCAGCTTCTGGTATTCGCGGTGAGAGGAAGGCGTGTTATACCTGCTTATGGAGATGTGTGAAGCAAGAGAATGAACTAGGAAACAGAAGAAGAAAGGAACCTCAGAGAATAACTGATTATAGCTTATCAGTTATAACTAGCCCATTTTTGTTTTCGCTTTCACAGGTGGTTGGGGGAAGGAGAAGCACATAACTCATGCAGGTCTGAGTTCTAAGTTGGAATGTTTATCATGCCTCATAGATGAACCCCATTTGAAACATCCAAATTAGGAAAGACTTTAAAAAATTACAGAATAATAGTCTGGCATAATTTTAATGCGACTTTTCTTGTTGTCTTTAAGTTTCAACAGAGGCTCCAAAGGCTGAGAACAAAATTATTAGTGCCTTTACTTCCTAAAGTAAGGTGCAAGATCGTCTCTATTAGTCTGTCATTATATATTTCTATAAGAGATTTTATTATAAGGAATTGGTTCACATGATCACAGAGGCTGACAAGTCCCAAGATCTGTAGTTGACAAGCTGGAGACCCAGGAGAGCCAATGGTGTAGTTCCATCTGAAAGCTGGTAAACTCAAGACCCAAGTAGAGCTGATATTTCAGTTTGAGTCAGAAGGCAGCAAAGGCTGATGTCCCAGCTCAAGGCAGTCAGGCAAAAGTTCCTTCTTACTCACAGGAAGGTCAGCTTTTTTTCTTATTCAAGCTTTCAACTGATTGAATGAGTGCCACGCACATTAGGAAGGGCAGTCTCTTTACTTAATCTACCAATTTAAATGTTAATCCCATCCAAAAACACCCTCACAGACACACCCAGAATAACATTTGACCAAATATCTGGGTATCCTGTGGCCTGGTCAAGTTGACACAAATTGAACCATTATAGGGAGTAGAAGAAATACAGAACAGGTAGGATAAATTGAAAGTATAAAATAATATGGTAGATTTATGCCAGACGTGTCAGTAACTTTATTAAACATGAACAGAACAAATGCTTCAGTAATAAAACACAGTTAGATCAAGATTAAAACATAAACAAAGACAAAAACAAAATTCAAATATTTGCTGTTCATAAGATACCTGTTTAAAACATTAGGGCCTGGAAAAGTTCAAAGCAAAAGAAGGGAAATGTGCATACTAACCAAATAAATAAATAAATGCTGATACTTGTATAACTATATTAATATCAGAGGAAAAGTTTATATCACTTGTGGTTGATTAAAAATGGCCGTACATTTCTTAAAGATCCTCCCAACAAGTGGAGTGAGTCTATTTCCCCATCCTGTGAATCTAGGCTGGCATTTGCTATAAATTGGATGCCCCCCCACACCTCATTGAGGCTTAATCCCCACTGTTATCTGTTGGGGGTTGGAAATCCTATTATGGTAATTGAAAGGTGGGGCCTTGAAGAGGTGATTAGATTGTAGGACCATGGCATAGTGAATGGATTAATAATGGCAGTCAGGGGCGTGGTTCTGAGGGCTTTAAAAGCATAGCACACAAGGAGGTGTGCTCTCTGCTCTGCCATTTTGCAGTGGCCCTGCTGTCACTGTTGTCACCAGCAAGGCCCTCACCAAACAGTGACACTGCTGTCACTGTTGCCACTACCAAGGCCTTCACCAAATGTCTTCCCTGGACTTTGGACTTTGCAGCCTCGGAAACTGTAAGCAATAAGTTTCGTTTTCTTATATATTACCACGCTCTGGTTATTTTGTTACAAGCAACAATTATGGACTAATACAGCATTGTTATTTATTTTGACCAACAGAATGCAGCAAAAATGATATTGTGTGACTTATGAATCTAGGCCCTACAGATTGTGCAGTTCTGTTCTTGCATGGTGGAAATGCTGTTGCCATGTAAACAAGTCCAAGCTAGCTGGCTGGAGAGACACTGTGAAGGAGAACCAAGACTCCCCAGCCACCCACCAGATATGTGAGTAAGGCCACCTGTGACCAGCTAACCTCTAGCCAATTTATCAATTGCAAATGCTTTAGTGAGACCAGCTGATGAGTTCACAACAGAATTGTGAACAAATAAAAATGATTATTGTTTTAAATCACTAAGTTTTGGGGATGGTTTGGTGTGCAGCAATAGATAATAGATATGGCAATGTATTCTAAAACTGAGGAATATCCTTTTCAAGCTCACATGGGTCATTTACAAAAAATAACTATGTACTGGCCCATAAAGCACATCTCTACAAGTTTCAAAAAATCAAAATCATAGAGTATGTATATTAGCAATAATGCAATTAGGCAAAGATAATTATATAATCTCAATATATTTGTAAATTAAAAAATAATTGTAAGAAGACATCATAGTGTATGAGGGTACTTTAAATAGTTCATGGAGGGGCTGGTCAGTTAGCCCAGTGAGTTAGAGTGCAGTGTTATAACACCAAGGTCAATGGTTCAGATCCCTGAACCGACCAGCCTCCCCCTGCCCCCTCCGAAAAAAGTTCATAGAAAGCTGCCCCCCTGCCAAAAAAGGTTCATGGGAAGATTTGTATTGTCTTTTAATTTTATTTTTCCATGAACTTTTTGAAGTACCCTCGTATATTAGAAAAATATTTGTTCTGAATGATAATAAAAATGCAACATCAAACATAATAGAATTTAGTTAAAACAAAACTTAGGAAATTGTAATGTGTATGTTAGAAAAAAACAAAGACTAAAAATTAATGAGATAAGCATTTATCTCAAAAAGGAAATAAACCCAAATAAATAAAAATAAACAAAAAAGGTAGGAAAAAAGGAAATAATAAAGCTAAAAGCAAAAATTGATGAAATGGAATAAGTCTAAAGTAGAGAGGATCAAGGAAGCCAAAAGCTGTTTTTTTATGATATCTAATAAAATCAATAACTTCTGTTGAAACTAATCAAGAAAAAGAGACAATGTTCATATAACCAATATCAGAAATAAAAAAGGATTACTCACTGTATGAGGGATCTTCAAAAAGTTCATGGAACATGCATATTTTGAAAAAACTATACATGGATCTCAAAAATTTTTTTCACCAAAATAAACTTGTACTTACTTCTAACATGTTCGAACGGGATTCCATTTGAGACACTAAGAAAGATAAGACATCAGTTTAAAAAGAGCCCCTGTCAGAACAACATGAACTCTTGTAAAATTGAAGCAAGAACAACATCAAATTTATGGTAGAAGGATGGTGAAATCAGTGATGCTTTACAAAGTTTATGGGGACAGTTCCCCAAAGAAATCAGCAGTTTACAAATGGATAACTCGTTTTAAGAATGGACAACAATGTTGAAGGTGAAGCTTGCAGCAGCAAATCATCCACATCAACTTGCATGGAAAAAATTAATCTTGTTCATGCCCTAATTGAAGAGGACCAAGGATTAGCAGCAGAAACAATAACCAATGCCATAGACATCTCAGTTGGTTCAGCTTACACAGTTCTGACTGAAAAATTAAAGTTAAGCAAACTTTTTACATGGGTGCTGATGGAGTTTGGATGTGTTGTCACCTCCAAAACTCATGTGGAATTTTGATCCCCAATGTGGCAGTGTTAGAAAGTGATTGAGTCATGGGGGCGGATCCCTCATGAATGGATTAATGCTCTCCCTGGGGGAGGGGGGATAAATGAGTGAGTTCTCGCTCTATTAGTTCCCACGAGAGCTTGTTGTTTAAAAGACCCTGGTACCTTCTCTCTCTCTTTCTTGCTTCCTTTCACCACGTGATCTGCTTGTACCCGCTGGCTGCCTGCCACTTTCCACCATGAGTAGAAGCAGCCTGAGGCCCATGCCAGATGCAGCTGTCCCAGAATCGTAAGCCAAATAAACCTCTTTCCTTATAAATTACCCAGTCTCTGGTGTTTCTGTTAAAGCAACACAAAATGGACTAAAACAGATGCCAAAATTGTTGTGTCCAGATTAGGTGTAGACGAGAGCAGAACTTTCAGTGGCAATTTGAAACAAGTGTGATCAGGATCCTGAAGCATTTCTTCAAAGAATTGTAACAGAGGATGAAACATGGCTTTATCAGTACAATCCTGAAGGTGAAGCACAACCAAAGTTATGGCTACCAGGAGGTGGAAGTGTCCAGCCAAAGCAAAAGAGAGAGTAAATGTCTGGCAATGGTTTTTTTGGGATTCTCAAGGCACTTTGCTTGTTGACTTTCTGGAAGGCCAAAGAATGATAACATTTGTTTATTAGGGGAGTCTTATGAGAAAATTAGCCAAAGCCTTGCAGAAAGATGCCCAGGAAAGCTTCACCAGAGAGTCCTTCTCCATCATGACAATGCTCCTGCTCATCCTTCTCATCAAATAAGGGCATCTTGGGGAGAATTTCAATGGGAAGTCATTAGGCATCCACTTTAGAGTCCTGACTTGGCTCTTCCTTTTTGTTTTTTAATTTAAAAAAATTTTTAAAGGGCACCTGTTTTTCTTCAGTTAATAATGTAAAAAAGAATGCACTGACGTGGTGGATTTCCCAGGACCCTCAGTTCTTTAGGGATGGACTAAATAGCTGGTATCATTGCTTACCAAATTGTCTTGAACTTGATGGAGCTCATGTTGAGAAATAAAGTTTATATTTTTAATTTGTATCTTTTAATTCCATTTTCCATGAACTTTTTTTTTTTTTGTCTTTTTTTTTCATGACCGGTAAGGGGATCACAACCCTTGGTGCGGTGTCGCCCGCACCGCGCTCAGCCAGTGAGCGCACCGGCCAGTCCTATATAGGATCCGAATCCGTGGTGGGAGCGTTGCTGCGCTCCCAGTGCTGCACTCTCCCGAGTGCACCACGGGGCCAGCCCTTCCATGAACTTTTTGAAGTCCCATTATATATCTGCAGACTGTTAGATTATAATAAGAGGATAATATGAACAACTCTATGCCAATAAATTCGAAAACTAGATGAAATGGACAAATTTCTAAAAAAAAAAAGTACATTATCAAAATGGACTCAATGAGAACTAGAAAGTCTGAATAGTCCTATAACCATTGAAGAAACTGTATATGGTCTTTCCACAAAAACAAAAAGCAAATGCCCGGGCCCAGATTGCCCTTCATTGGCGAGTTATGCTAAACATTCAGGCATAAAGTAATTCCCACACAAACTCTTGAAACCAAACCTGAAAAGACAGAACAGTATAAGAAAGGAAAATGATAGGTGAATTTCATTTATGAACATAGATGCCAAAATCTTCAGCAAAATAATAGCCGAAAAGTTACAGTAATAAATAAAAAGCTTAATATATCATGACCATGCTAAATTTACTCCAGGAATGCAATGTTGAAAATCAATAGGTATGATCCACCACTTTAATAGATTAAAGGAAAAAAAATTCTATGGCCTTCTCAGTAGTTGCAGAAAAATCTTTGATAAACTTCAACATCCATTTGTAGTAAAAATTCTAAGCCAACTAGGTATAGAAGGTAATTCATTAGATGGTAAGGTAAACAGATTCCTGCTGTCACTACTTCTATGCAACATTGTAGCAGATAGCCCAATAAGTCAAGAGAAAGAAATTTAATGTATACGGTTTAGAAGGAAAAACAGAATTGTCATCATTTGCAGATGACCTAATTGTGTGTTTATTTTGATTTTCTACATACAATGATAAATTACTCAGAAATAATAAAGGGTTTATTAAATTTGCCAGAAATAAAAATAAATGTAAGAATATCTTTTTCTTATATCAGCAATGAATAAAAAATTAAAATTTAAAAGAACATAATTTAAAATAGTATCAAAAACCTAGTGCCTAGAAGTAATATATAAGACCTTTACAGGGAAAAATTAAAATCTTTATTGAGTAGCATTAACGAAGATGTAAATGCATAGAGAGATAAACCATGTTCATATTAGCAGAATCAATATTTTAAGAATATCAATTCTCTCCAATTTGATGTATAGATTCAATGCATTTACATTTAAAAAATCCTTACAAAGATTTTGTTTGTAGATTTTTTTTTTATCGGTGGCATGTGATAACACAATTCTAAAGAATTTGTACATAGCTATAGTATTTAAGACAGTGTAGCATTGGCACTGGGAGAGACAAATGAAGCAAGAGGAAAGGGAGCCCAGAGACTGATATTCATGTATGTGGACACTTAATTTATGAAGTATTGCTGCTATGCGGTGGGGGGAAATGTTCCCTAAAAGAAAAAAAGGCACTAGTTCAATTGGGTGTTCACATGGAAAAAAAAGAATAACCCAACTTCATACTACACACAAAAATCAACTCCATGTGAAGTACGGACTTAAATGAAAGGTGCAGCTATAAAGCTTATAGAAAATATGATTTATTGCTTTATTGGTCCCAATTCTTCTCTGTTCCCTGTACCCATGCTCCTTCCCATGTTTGCAGCTTCTCTCATAAAAAGGGCAGAGTATATTTTCCCTCTCTTGACTCTAGGTTTGCCTCTGAGATCTGCCTTAGTGAAAGTGACAGTGTGCCATTCTGAGCCTAGGCCTTGAGGGACCTTGCAAATCTCTGCTTGCCCCTTCAGCTTATGCCATTGCCGTGAGAAGGATATGCCTGAGCCAGCCCATGGACCCTTACAGCAGAGCTGTTAGTTACGCTGCCCCAGCCAAACCCCACCTGGAGCAGAGTGCAGCCAAGTTAAGGTGAGCGCATCCTAAATAAGTGGCCCAGGCACTTGAGTGAGAACAATAAATGATTTTTGTTTTAGTCACTGAGTTTGGGTGGGTTTGTTAGGCAGCAATAGCTAACTGATCAGAAGGTACTATAGGAGGTATCTCTACAACTTCTAGATAGGAAAATGTTTCTTAAGTTAGTCATAAAAATACCCACTCATCATAAAGAAAAAGTTGCTATGTCAAAATTAAGAACGTTGTTCATCAGAAGATACCATTAAGAGAGTAAAGAGACTTATAGAATGGAAAGTGATATCCACAACTTCAAAAAATGTTGCAGTACAGCAGAAAACCAGTGTCCAGAATATTTAAGGAATTCCTATACAGAACTAAGAAAAGGCTAATAAATTCATATAAAAATGGCAAAAAAGACTTGGAAGACTACTTTAAAAAAGAGGAAATACAAACAGACAATAAACATATGATAATATTCTCAGTCTCAGAAATCAGAGAAATATGAATTAAAACCAACAACAAGGTGGTAGCCTGGGGCCCACGACTAAAACAGTGTCAGAGAGAAAATACCAGTCACAAGGATAGTCAAGGAACTTTTAAGAAACAGGATGATGTCATAACACAAAGGTCAAGGGTTTGGACCCCTGTACTGGACAGCTGCCAAAAAACCCCCAAACAATGCCTCACGTGGGTGGTGTTTTCTATGGCAGATTCAAAAGAAAGGAAGGCTGCCTTCTTCCTGGGTTGCAGTAGGGCAGACAGAACACTGCAGGTGGTGAGGGGCAGGAGGAGTTTGGGAGCTCACCTGCAGTGTGAACAAGCTGGTCACCTCCCCTTTCTCCTCCCTTATTTTGTGATGTGGCAGCCATGTCTGGCCTAAACCATTAATTGCAATCCCATTTCCCTGGCCACAGATGGGTATGTAACATAAATTGATTCCATCAGACTGAGGTCCTGGGCTCTTGCTGGATGCTGGAGGAAGAGTGTTAAGCATATGTGAGTCCTGAAAGTGCTGCAGTCACTCTGCAACTGTGAGGAGCCCAGTCTGAAGACAAACTCTATATGAGGGAGGGACCAGAGCCAAGAGAATTATGGAGTGGAAACTAGTCTTGATTAGATTATGCCTGAACTCTTCCTAATTACTGAACTTTTTAGTTATATAAGTCAGCAAATTCAAGCCAGATCAAGATGGCTTTCTGCTAGTTGCAATAGAAAGCATCTGTAGGGATTACAGCAATGGTCATGGGGAAAGACGTAATTTCCCCAAGATCCAGTGATGAGAGGAAGCACAGGTTACCCCACTAAATAGGGAATGGAAGCTTAATCAGTTTAAAAATAATATTAAGAGGAAGTTTGGGGAACTGAGGCAAACGACAGTTGGCTTATACTTACGATATCTAGCAGTTTAGTGAAGTTTAGGGGTGATTCCTTGAGGGAACTAACTTTGAGACTCTTTTAAGGAGAATATAAGGGCAAGAAGGGATGCCAAAGATCAATCATTCCAATCTCTTCATTGTACAGCTGGGGAAACTGAGGCCCAGGGCAGTCATATGGTAGTTAAGACAGGGCCAGATCCCAGGTGTGCAGATTTCTCACTAGGGTGCTTTCAACTCATATAAGCTCATTATCTCAGGCATCTATGTTGAAATTATTTCGTCTTCAATTACTCACATTGAATTTTATCAGGCATATTTCTTTTTCCACACCCAGCTTCTGGAGATCTTTTAGGAGTTTAGCAGCAACTACTTCACTGTCACTTATAAACGTGGAAAACTCATTGGGTACCCCATGTCCAGGTCAATTATATAAGGAGTAAATGAGACTCACCAGAGCCTTTGGCTCTGTTCACTGCATCCGTAGCTCCTGGTAGTTTTGAACCTTCCTTTGGATTTGAGCGGGTTTGGCTTCTTGTCATTGATTCTTGCTCCTACTCTCTTTGGGGCCCAGTTCTGTTTCCTGGATTTTGAACACAGCTGTGTCAGCTCCCTGACTGCTCCTATAGCTTGGAGCCTGCACTGGCTGTGGTCTTGGACTTGGCCATGACCTCTCCAGTTCCCACACGAGGGTTTGATTGATAGTCCTTAACTTTTCTCTGTTCACTCCCCAAATGGCTTCAATTGTCAGGTCCTGTGATTCTATCCGATGTCTACCACCTTCCTCTTCTTTACACCACTCTTTCTATCCCCACCTCATTATCTTTTGCCTGGAATGTTACAATAGTCATTGGAGACCAAAAGTGAAAGGTATGAAAAAATGTGTACCTTTTTGACAAGAATAATGTAAACAATAGAATTTGAGCACTTAATGTGCAGAACTCTGTTCTGAGCTCATTTCAGTTATTAACTCATTTAAAGCTCAAAATGACCCTATGAATTAGTACCATTTTAAAATTGAGGAAACTGAGGCACAGAGGAGTCAAGTAAAATGCCCAAGATATATAATGCCAGTGTTTGGTTTTGAATCCCAGAGGTCTGGCTATAGAGCCTGCATTCTTCACCCCACCCTAGTCATTCACTAAGTATTGAGTACCCACTCTGTGCCAGGCATGGTGCTAGGCAGTGGGGACATTGAATAAGTCACCTGCTCATGGGAACTTGTGGGCTAATGACAGTGACAGTCATATAAACAAAAAATTATAATATCACTGACAAGTGCTTCAATAAAAGAGTGTATAAAATGATATGGGAATACAGAGGAGGGACCTAGGGAGCTGGGAAAGGCTTCGAGGAAGAGATGCCATTTCAGCTAACACTTGAGGACTGAGTTGGATTTTGATAAACGGTGAAGGAGAGTGTTTGATGGGATAGAGGAAGGACGACGAGCCGAGGGATGGTGTTAAGGGAATGCCAAGGAGGTGGGTGTTGCTGGAGGACGGAGTGCGTGTTTGGAGGGTGGAGTGGCTGGGGTGGGAGGTGGGGATGGAGGGGGTAGATAAAATGACATTTGGGGCCAGATTGTGAAGGATCTTGTCTCTTTATAGCTACTAAGTTATTAGAACTTTATTCTGTGAAGAGCAGGAGAATGACATGATCAGATTTATGTTTCATGGAAAAGAGCACTGGATAGCATGGGGGACACATTCATCCCATGAATGTGGTCTGTGCAAAGCCCTATACAGAGTAACTAGATGTGACTTCTGACTGATCTCAGGAAGCCCACAGATGTTCTGAAAGAGGTGATGTCCACTAAAACCTTGCATTTCAATGAAGCTAACACTGAATCCCATGTGAGAAGTCCCAAATGTTCCACGTACATCGCAATTTCAGAGAGGCAAGATTCCTCCAGGCTGGGGAGAGGTCAGGGAGGGCTTCAAGAGGCGGTGGCACTGGAGGGCTGGGTCTTAAATGATTAGTGTGGTTTGAAAGGCAGAGATGGGTGGTGGGACAAACATTGCAGTGAGCAGTGTGTGTGTGTGTGTGTGTGTGTGTGTGTGTGTGTGTGTGTGTGTGTAACGTTGTCTACTTTGGCCAGAGTATAGGGTGTGTGAAGGGGGCTTAGTTGGGAGCTGAGGGCAGGACTTTATTGATGGGCTGAAGCATGTTTCTCAAAGTGCAGTACCACTAGGGAATGCACTAGATGACTTTTGGTGGTACAGTTGTCCCTGGGTATCTGTGGGGGATTGGTTCCAGGACCTCCCAAGGATACCCAAATTCACAGATACTCAAGTCCCTTATATAAAATGGCATAGTATTTGCACATAACCTATGCACATCCTCCCAACACTTTAAATCATTTCTAGGTTATTTATAATACTTACTACAATGTAAATGCTATGTAAATAGTTGTTATACTGTATTGTTTTTATTCATATTATTTTATTGTTATTTTTAATTTAATTTTATTTTTTTCAAATACTTTTTATTCATGGTTGGTTGAATCCTACATGCAGAACCTGTGGGTACAAAGGGCAGACTGTACTCGGATATGATGGATGGACATTTTAAAGTTTATTAGTTAGGTGTTTGCATTAATGTACATTGAAAATGAGGTAATTTAATCAATAATCAGGAAGTAATAATATGGATGCTGCACAGATATGACATATTATCAAGGAAATATGCAAATGACTAAAACTTGGGGCAAATTGGGCTACAGAGTCAGGATGATTTAGGAAGGCAGGTGCCCTGGTATCAAAGGGATGTGCTGCACTAGAAAGATCAGTCCGAGAGATGGTGTAAAATGGATTAAATCAAAGAAAGTAGAGACCTGAGCTGGAGACATCGGTAAGGAAACTGCTGTAATGCATTCATAGTAAGAGTTTCCTTTTTAAGGGACCTGTGAGGCTTTTCCGTCACACGTTCCTGTAATTGCTCAAATTCCCATTGTAAACTCATCGTCTTGTTCACATGGGAGTGACATTGCTGTCGGATGCCCATGTCTCCTACTACCTTTCTGCAAAATAGACATTTCCTGGTTTTGGCAGTGGTGTTTTGAAGATTTGACACATCCCAGTGTCATCTCTGGGCTCCTTAGAATCCATGCCACTCTTTTTGTACTAAAAGGGTTTCACCTAAATGCAGTGGAAGAAGTCTTTTGTGAAAAGGGGAGAAAAGAAGACTTTCTTTTTATTTATTATTTATTTTAACTTCTCAGTAACATTGTTTCATGACAGAAAATAAGACTTTCAGAAACTGTCAGGCCAATGCCCCAAAACTGCACAAAGAAACTTAAGCTGTGTGAAACTAAGCAGCCCAGAGGCACGCGAAGCCTCCCCCCACCACCCCAGGGTCCATCTCTTGTGTAAATTTTATCTTCAGTCCTTTTGCAATGTCAACTTTCATTGAAGTACTGTGGATTTCTTAAGATACCGCAACCCACATTTGAACTGTGAGAAATTATACATTGAATTAGCATATTTAAGCAGAGTTTGCCTATTCAGGAAGGAAACCACCATGCTCTTCCAACAGGTGGATCTTCTGGAGCAGGAGAAGGCGCTCTGGCCTATCTCGGGGGCTTCCTGCCTAAAGGTCTGCCAGCACAGACTTATCTTCCTGGTGTTCTGTTCTGCACACCCAGAATCTCACCTACAGGTAACACTTATCTCTTCCTTCATCCTCCCTAAGGAGGGGAACACTTCAGGGCCAAACTTCATTTTGGGGTGAATAGGTTTATACATAACTATTGGTAGAATGAATAAATTCCTTCTCTCTTTCCTCTGCCGCCTTTTACCATGTTTGGTGGATTATTTTATTTAGTGGTGCCTTACTTACCACTGAAAGCTACAGATGAGTCAGAGAATGAGGGCTGGGGGACAGTCATGTGACGTGTGACCTTACTTGAAGTCCATCTGACAGCTTTTTTCTCTACTTCCCATCTCGGCAACCTCCAGATGGATCCCCTCCTTGGCAAGATGCTGCCTGAAATAGTCTGCTTCCTGGGCAAAACCACAGGTGAATCCAGTTTGTTCTGAGGATTCTCCGACTTTCCTCTGGAATCTGTAGTAGACAGCTGATGGGCTTTTTGTTTGTTTGTTTGTCCAGAATCCTTTTCCACTTCTTTGGGGACACTATCCCAATTTCTTTGTGATTTTCCTTTGGGGAACACGCCTTCGCCTTGGAATCTGTCTTATCAAGAAACTTCAGTCCAGACATGTTGTCTTCTGGCCAAGAAGTGAGCCTGTGAGCCAAGCTGAGCCCATTAGAGTATCTCTGGAGAATCTGAATCCTGAGATGAGTAACACGAGGACTAGAGAATGGTGGGAGCAGGACTAGTGACAGTGGCGCCTCTCGGTCCCACCACCCAGAGCTGTGGCACTTTCTGTGTTCTCGTCTTCTCAAGGCCCCATTGTTCAGCTTGTCCTTTGATGCTATGACATCTTCTTGCAATGAGTGAGTTTTTTTCTGAAGCAAACCAGAGTCTGTTACTGTTGCTTGTAATCGAAGACCCCTGAGATGCCACCCTCTGCTCCCTATGCTCAGTTCTCTTCTAGGCTTCTCCCCTACTTAAAGCTCTTTAATGGTGTCTTAGGCTGCCATTAAAAAAACAACAAACAAACAAAACAAAAGAACATATACTGGGTAGCTTATAAACAACAGAAATTTATTTCTCACAGTTCTGGAGGCTGGCAAGTCCTAGATCAAGGAGCTGGCAGATTCCATGTGGTGCAGGCCTACTTTCTCGTTCCTAGAAGGTGCCTCCTAGCTGTGTCTTCACATGGTAGAAGGGACAAAGAAACTCCCTGGGGCCTCTTTTATAGGAACACTAATCCATTAATGAGGACTCCACTCTCATGACCCAAACACTGCCCATGCCCTACCTTCTAATACCATCACATGGGGGGTTAGGATTTTAACATATGAATTTTGAGGGGACACAAACATTCAGGCCATAGCAAATAGCTTTACATTTCTATTAGACTAAGACCCAAGTCCCAACCACTACCTGCAAGGCCCAGACTGGTCTGGACTTTGGTGGCCTTTCTGCCCCACCATCCCACCCCAACATCTCCATCTCTTTCTTCAACTTCACTTGCCTTCTTTTCCTTCTTTGGGGATTTCCTACTCTCTCATCACAGGATTTCACATGCATCCCCCTCTGCCTTCAGCACTCTTCAGGTCTGCCTTCCCCTGCCCTTCCCAATCCTTGCCAGGTTTATTAGATTAGGAGCTCTTGAAACACACCTGGTACTTTTTCATCACAGCACTTACAATTCAGTTTGTGCTTATACACACACATGCATGGATTATTTGATTATTGTTTGTCTCCCTCACTAGACTATAAGCTTCACGATGATAGGAACTGTGTTTTTGTCCAGAACTATATTCTGGTGTCTAACACAGAGCCTGGTATATGGTAAGAGTTCAAAACATTTTTATGAGATGAATACATGAAAAAAGTGAAGTCTGACCTTGTCAGATCACTTGAGATATGAATCTTCCTCTTTCGTTAAGATTTCTGAGCTTTATCTTGTTCTCTTTAAGGCTCTGGTCTGCACTAGGCAATGACAGCTGGAATGGTTTAATCAGGCACATAAACTTAGCTTTTGCTAACATGCTTCCCACAGCTCTCCTTTCTCTGACCTTCTATGTACCCCTGCCTATGTCCACCTTATACCACTTGATGATATTCTCCAACCGAGGCCCATTTTGTGGTAGAATTATTATCTCCTTGAAAGCAGGAACTAGGGATATGAAGACTAATTCTTTTTTGGGTTCTGCCCCTGAGTAACTGGGTGGACATTGGCTACTTCATTTAATCTCATTGAACCTTAGTTTCCTCATCTTTAAAATGGGAATAATAACTGTCCCACTATACAATGCCTGGTGGTGGTGAGAATGCAAAGATGATGAATGTCAACACACTTTGGAAAATTGCTAAATGGATATATAATGTAAGAAATACTTATCATTACTTTATATCTGCTGTGGTCTGAATGTTTGTGTCTCCCAAAATTTGTATGTTGAGATCCTAACTCCTAAGGTGATGATATTAGGAGGTGGGACCTTTGGGAGGTTATTAGGTCATGGGGTGGAACCCTCTCGAGTAGGATTAGTGCCCATAGAAGAGAGGCCTGAGAGAAAGCTCTTGCCTCTTCCACCATGTGAAGACCCAGCTAGAAGGCACTTTCTAGAAACCAGAAAGCAAGCCCTCACCAGACACAGAATTTGCCAGCACCTTGATCTCGCACTTGCCAGCCTACTGTATTCTGTTATAGCAGCTTCAGTGGACTAAGACAATACCTTTCTGATATTCATTATAATGTTTGGTCTTTGGTAGGCACTCTCCAAATACTATAATACCTTAATGTACCTGACCTTATTTCATGTAGCAAGTGAAATAGGATGTTCTACTAGTTACCACCGAGTACCTGCCAAGAGCCAGGCACCAAGCTAAGGGCTTCACATGTGTTATTTCAGTTAATCCTCGCAATACTGTGAGATTGACATTAGTTATTCCCATTTGACTGAGGAGAAAACCAAGGCTAGGAGAGGTGAAGCAACATATTCAAGGTCACATAGCTTACAAATTGGGAGCTGGGATTCAAGTCTGAGCCACTGATGTCAAGGCCGGTGCTCCTCCCCAGGGTCCCCATAGCCTCCCTTCCCCTGCAAATCCCTGCAGTGGCAGACTAAAGGTTATGCTTTCCTAAGTGCCTCCCATGTTCTAGGCAGTGTGTGGCTGACTTACTTACTTCCCCTCCCTTAACGTTTACATCGTCGCCATCATTTCACAAGTGAGGAAACAGAAGCTTAGAGAGGTGACCTGGACTTTTCCTTCTGGGTAGGATATAGAAAGCTGCAACTGGCTACCACCACGACTACTGCAGTAACAGAAGAAAACTGGATAAATTGTAGAAATCACATATTTACAGACAATGGAGAGCAGGGGAGGAACTAACTTAGAGAAGAAAGACTCTTCTAGGCGAGCTGATCGCGTCTCATTTTATTCCCTGGGGGGTATTTGCCTTCTCCGAGGTTGGCTGTGTGCTTGACCTGAGACTCGCCGAGGAAAGAGAAAACACAGTGACTGTGGCCCTCTAGCGGGCACGCGTGACAGACTAGAAACGAGAGGAACCACAAGGGCAAGGACGTTTTTCCCGCAGGACGTGCACTGAGCTCTGGAGACGCTGATAAGGAGGCTCAGTAGCCTGGGATCTAACACTCACTAGATCTGGGTCTAAGCTGCCGGCATCACAGGCCAGTTTTGTTTTGAGTTTCTTTCTTGGAGCCTGTCAAGCCCAAGCGATCATTTGTCCACTTTTCCCTTCGGCATTCACATTCCTCAGCATCAATTGTCTGGATTTTCTGCAGCAAGTAGCTTTTCACAGACATTGGCGCCCCCTGCCGTCCGAGAGCAGCCTTGCAACCCCCTAAAGAATCAGGGCTTTAACCTGAATGACCAGTTCCAAAGTCTGAGATTTTGTCTCACCGGTCTCCTCTACACCTGAGTGTTAACTGTCCAGATTGTTAGATGCTCGCGGCTCCAAGGTCCTCGTCTGTAAAACGGAGTCAGCACTGTCCACTTCATAGGGCTGTTTGTGCATTAAACGAGTGCTTCACGTTGCCGTTGCCTGGCGTTCATTTAGTGCTCCATAAATAGTCATCATAGTAGTGGCGATTGTTGTTGTTGTTAGGGCTCCCCACCCCGCCCCCAGTCCTTCTCAAGCTCTTCAAAGCAGGCAGCACTGGGTGCCTCTCCTAATAGTGATGAGGTTTGGCTCTCACTCTGATGTTCTGGTATGTTCAGACATTCTCAGCCTTCCTTGCAGGACACCAGGGACAGGGGCTTGGTGCCCAAGGCTGAGGAAGAGCAAGGCCTGAGCTGGAGACAGGTGGGTGCCAGGCAGTTCCCCTGACTTCAGCCTCCTGTCGTTTAACTGGTTGGTATTGGTGGTTCTTAAGCTCCAGGGCAGTGTCTTCCTACTTAAGTTGCTAAAACTATCCCTGGAAAGCTGCCTTTCTGAAGGCTGTGTTTTGGTTTCATGTTAGAGGATGAAATCTCTAACCTCTGTTAGACGGCAGTGCTCTGAGTTAACCAATCTACTAGAGATTGGTGGTTAGATAAAGCAAAATAGTTCTTGACTTAGTGAGTTCCTCTCGGCCTGGTCTGGGTGGGCCTGGTCTGGGTGGGCCTGGTCTGGGTGGGTGCTGGGGAGTCTGTGGTGTGGAGGTGAGAAGCTGACGGGGGCTTCTGGTGCAGGCTTCTTGGAAGAGGAAGCCTGGTTCTGGGCCTCAGACACCCAGCTTCTCGGGGAGCTCAGACTGTGGGAGTCTGTGGCTTGAGTTGTGGACTGCACCCATTTCCTGTTTTCCAGTTTCCCCAGTTCTCAGGTTACTGTGTTAGCAGCACCCCTTGCAGCAGCGCTGTCCCTGAGGTTTCATTCCTGGCAACAAAGAAGACTTCCCATCACTCTCTACTTTGAAAGCACACACTGTCCCTTGGACACCATCCGCACTCCCCCAGGTCTTGGCACTGCCTCCCTCACAGACCCTGCTCGATCCTCTGTCTCCCAGTGTGCTTTTCCTCAGCTCCTGCTTGAGAGGACACCAAGGGCTGCCCAGCCCTGGACTGCGCTCCCCGGGTCCCAGCTTCTGCCTGCCACACAGGGGTGCAGCCAGCAGCCACCGTGGTGAGGGGCCAGAGTCTGAGGCATTCTTAGACGGCTTGTGCAGTCCTGGGCAGCCCACCAGGCCCAGCAGCACCCTGCGAACTCCGAGCCACTTTTTATTTTCCATCCCTATAGCATTATCACTCTATTTGTGACTTTTAATTTCCCATCTGCTTGCATGTTGCCACATACATGGACTTAGGTTTGGACCTTATGAATTTGTTCTGTTCTATGGTTGCCAGATAAAATGCAAGATGTCCAGTTAAATTTAAATTTCACATAGATAAGGAATCTTTTTTCCTTGTCTTTTTTTAGTTTATGTCTCAAATATTGCCTTGGACATACTTATCCTAAAGAACGATTCCTTGTTTATCTGAAATTCAAATTTAACTGGTATCCTATATTTTTATTCACTAAATCAGGCAAGCTTGTTCTACCTGCTACATCAAAAGGAACTTCCCGAGGAACTTTCTGAACTTTCTGGGGCAGGCTTTTAGCCTGACAGCTGGGTCTGTGCTCCACCCTTTAGATTAGTACAATTATAATCGAGATTTCTTCCTCAGAGTGGGGGCTCCTTGAAGGTGCACTTGTGTTTCCTCCCCCACCACATCCCAGATGCTTGGAGGCTCAAGCTAGGGCCCTGGGGGGTGGTGGCACATTGTGAGCAATTTGGGTCCCATCAAGGCCGAAACCACAGTCTCTTGGTGCTGCCTGCCTGCCCGGGGGACTGCATCTCCTGAGATGGCGATGGGCTGGTGAAGTTGCAGGAATCTTGAGAGGAAATTCCCTCAGATCACAGAAGATTTGCCCTGAGCGAAGTGGGCTTCCCCTGGGTGCCTCATGTCATTGTGCCGGATGCAGAGGTGCATTTTATCCTCTTTCCAGTATGTGGTGTAGGGTAAGGGGTGGGCCCAGGCCCTGTGCTCTTGGCTTGTGCTTCAGCTCAGAACAAGGGACCAACTCCTTTGTTACATAGATGAGAGGAAAGGATTTTACCAGAGTCACAGGGCGAATGAAGGAAAGAACCAGGGACCAGGATAAGCAATTGGGGCTGTCAGTTCAGTGCTCAGCACAGGCTGTCTTTCTGGGGCAGGGGAGGATGACCCGAGGCAGAGTTCACCGAAGCCCCAAGCTCCGGCAGCAGCACTGGTTATTGCTTCTGTTCTCAGCAGACGTGACAGAAAGTGTCAAAGCCAAATATTCACTGCAGGCAAAATTTGAACACTTCAAATAAGATTTAGTGAACCATCTGGTTGAAGGGAACTCAACTCTGAGAAATCCCTGCAGGTTATATGCTGATAGCCTGGCTGATCTTAGGAAGATGGACAGGAGCGTCTTCTGGTGTTTATGTTTTGAAATTCCTTTTTTTTTCCTCCATAAAAGAAAAATAAATTTTGTCCTCAGGCTCTGAAGCCAGGGAAGCCTCTGGAGGCCTGTGATCTGTGACTGACAACGCCAAGGCCAGAATGCTGTTGGTAGACAGCCCTCGGGCTCAAACCATCCCACTGGCTTCTCCCTCTCCTGCCCCGAGCTCTCTACTCATTTCCAGGAGCCTGTGCCAAGGTGCAGATCACCCAGATGCTGTTCTCTTAGAGGCAGGGGGGTTAGCCCACCTGAGAGGGTGTCTATTTCTTCAGAAGCGCAGCCTTTTCCGCTGTAGCCTGAGCGCTCTCTAGTACGTTACCCCTCCTCCGTCTCCTTATTGTCATCCTTTATGCTACGTTTCAAATCCCCGAGTGCACCTTGGAATCCTCTGTTGGGACTTGCCCTTGTTCTCCTGACGAGGGGAGGGGTCCTCCTGCCATTGGTATTTCTAAACTGCAGCCCCTTCCCTTGAGCTCCTTTCCTTTCCCCTACCTCTTGCCCACCTGGCAGCTCTTAGGGAGTGATTAATGGTGTAGTCTCCTTCCATTGCTAGAGGGGAGAGATGCAGAGGCTGAATGAAGGAGAGAGGGGCCTGGGTCTGGCACGGGGCCCTCCTCTCTGGAGGAGCCTGGAGGTGTTTTGTAACACCTTGAATTTCACGCATGGATTACCTCTGTGGTCAATAAAGTTCAACAATTTTTTAATTAAAAAGAAAGTTTTAGAAAGGACTACCGCCCCCATTGATGCTCTGACATGAGAATAGTTTATTATTAAACAGAACACAAAAAGAATTTACCATAACATTAATTATATTAAAATAGAATATTTCTGTTTATTAGACATCTTAAAGACAAGTTGCATCCTGGGAGAAAATATTTGGGATGCATATAACTTGCAAAAAATCAGTTAGTATTATACATACAGAACTGCTTTACTTCAATAAAAAGAGATCGACCAACTCAATAGGAAAATGGGTAAGTGATATGAACAAGGGTTTCACAGAAATGGAAATATGTGTGGTGAGTAGGCACACAAGGAGATATTTGACTTCATTAGTTATCAAGGAAAAATAAAGACAACAATGAATTAACATATACCTGTTCAAATGGCAAAAATTACAGTCTGTTAATATAGGAAATTGTAAAAGATGTAGACATTCATTAATTTATTCAATAAAAGTTTATTGAGCTCTAATTTGCACTGAATAGTCTTAGGTGCTCAGGATATATAGCAGTGAACAATGATGACAAAACTGCTGGTTCTTTTGGTGGCTTGCATTCTGGGAGAAGATGGACAACAAGCAATAAATGTAATAATTAACTAAATCATATGCCATGCTAGAAAGGGAAATATAGAGGAGGGTAAGGACAACTGAGAGGGATGGTGGGATAATTCTCAATTTAAATGGAGTAGCCAGGGTATACCTCATGAGAAGGTGACAAGTGAGAGAAACTTGACGGGCATGAGGCTGTGAAAAGTGCACATGCCTGGGGAACAGCATTCCAGGCAGAGGGAACAGCCAGCGTGAGAGCCCTGAGGTGGGAGATTAGCAGGATTTCTTATACCTCATTGATAGCAATGTAACTTAGTACAACTCCTTCAAAAAGATATTTGGCATTACCTTCTAAATTTAAACAGCAGTTCTAATCCTAAGTACATACCCAAAAGACACTCTTTTACATGTGTACTAGGGGAAATGTAGAAGAATGTTCACAGCAGCAATGTTCAAAATAGAAAAAAAATTAAATAACTCAAAGGTTCATGCATAAGGGTTTTAAAACATTGTTCCAGTTATCTATGGCTGCATAACAAATAATCCCAAAACATAGTGGCTTAAAATAATAATTGTTTATTGTCTTTCATGGTTTCTGTGGGTCAGAAATTTGGACAGGGCATTGAAAGGATGGCTTGTTTCTTCTCCACAACATCTGGGGACTCAGCTAGGAAGACTTGAAGATTGGGAGTAACTCAACAGCTAGGATCTAGAATTATCTGGAGATGTCAGGAGTCACATTTTTTGTGGCTGGGCTGCCTGTTGGCTAGTATCTCTATTGGGCTGTTGGCCAGAAAACCTATACATGGCCTTTCCATGTGACCTCTCATAGTTTGGACTTCCTCAGAGCACGGTGGCTGGGTTCTCAGAGTGTGTGCCTCTGAAAATCAATGCAGCAGTGCATAAAATTTTTATGCTTTAACTTTGGAAATTATAGTGCCACTTTTGCCTTACTCTGTCGGTGGAGGCAGACACAAAGGTTCATCTAAGTTCAAGGGGAGGGGACATAGACACCACCACTCCATGGTTATGTCAAGGTAGCATTATAAGAAAAGTATATGGGATGGGAGATATTTTTGTGACTGTATTTGAAAAGTACAGTCTGCCACAGTACATCCTCTGGCCACAACAATTCACATTAATTATGTATTTCAACATACAGAGAAACCATGGCAAAGTATACTTGTCTCTCCCCCAGGACTACCAAGGCTTATTCCATTATGGTGTCAGTCTGAAGTATAGGTCTCATGGTTTAAACACAGGTTCAGGTGTAAATGAGGCTACTCAGGTGTGGTCTTCAGAGACCAACTTGAATATGTTCCTCTTGATCTGAAGAACTTTGAACTAAAGAGATAAATTTCTTTTCCCCACATAGCCAACATACAGTGGTGGGTTAGGAATAAGGTAAAGACGTTTTCAGTTTATAAAGAGTAAAATAGGAGGCATATAGCAATCACTGGTCCATAGCAATTCTGAAATCCATCTGGGTTCATATTGCCAGTTATGATTAGGCTCAGTTCTACTCTCAAGAAGTTTTTCTGTGTGTCTCTCGGATTTCCCCTCTGCACTTCTGGGCTCTTGGTTTTACCTGCTGAGTTACTCTTCTTTTTACATATAAAAAAGCTCATGTTTACAGCTGAGTGATTTTCCAAGCCTGCTCTCTGCTTGTAGAGATTTGAGGCTTCAAAGGCCTCTTCATTTAGTACTGTTCGTTCCCTTTGATCTAAATTGGTATAATGCTTTAAAAACTTTGTGGGTTTTTGCATCTTAATTTATAACCCACTCACTTAATCAAAGGCACATTCACAATGATTTTTAAGATGAGGCCTTCGCTATTTTGGGCTCCCAGTGAGGCTGCTGTGGGACATTGCCCTTAAGATTTTAGGAACTTGTATTTTCCAATTGAGCAGATCTGCAAGGCATGTCTTTTACATCCTTATGAGGGAGGAAGCTCTTCAAAATGACGGCGTAAGGACCTCTGAAAATCCACCTCTCTATAAAAGCAACTGGAACACTGGCAAAAATTGCCATAATCAATTTTTTCAGAACTCTGAAAATTAACCAAAGACTTATAACAATTTGAGGAATGCTTATTCAAGAAAAGTGGCTGAATCTTGGCAAGAAAAGGAAGCTCTGTGATGTTTTTATTTGCCCTATTTCCATTCTTCTCACCCCAGCTCAGTGATAGCATGGAAAACCAATAGCCTTGGAATCATGGTACCTATGAAAACTGCAAATCACTGGAGAGGGCAGAATGAGCTTGGAGTGCCCCCAAAAACCCCATCCAAAGAAAATTGTCACTATTTGACCTACCTGGAAAAGCCCCATTTACAGGGCTTATCTTTATTTCCCCAATTCAGAGTTTGCTCTCAGGAAAGTCCCATCTCAAGGGTGTTTTTCTTAAAAAAAAAAAAATTAGCTGCAATTGTTTAAAATCAAGCTGCTTTAGGCAGTGATACTACTTGGGGCAAAGGGCTGGCCAAAAAAACTTAAAAGGAAAATCTGAGGAATGAGATGTCCATAGGGGCTTTTGTAAAGCTTCAACATATTCCTGTGGATCTAGGAGGGCATGAATATGTGCAGGGATATACATATGCCCAGGAAAGACCTGAGAAGGTTTTAATCTCTCACCTCTAGTTGACTCGTTGACATTAAGGCTCTTCACAGCAGGATGTGAAGACCAAGGCAGAGTTGTAAATGGCTGGTGAGTTAAAGATGCATCTCAGCACACACAGAACCAATGGCAAAGAATGGGAAATTAATTGCTTCAAGGCATTTAAAGAAATTTCTGTCCAATTATTATTAGCTAATCACTAAGCTAGCTAAGTAGTGACTTCAGTGGCTGCACATGATGAGTATTATAGACTTTATGGAATTATTTCAGGAAACAAACAGTAGCACTTAGTCCACTAAGCTAACAACAACTACAAAACAAACCTGGGCAGGATGGGTGGGAGAAAGGACCTGATTTCAGAGTTGTAACATTATATTATTTGAAATGCCCAGTTTTCAACAGAAATTTTGAAGACAAACAATAAAGAATGATAGTATGGCCCACACACAGAAAAAAAAGCAGTTAAAAGAAACTCTCCCAGAGGAAGCCCACATGTTGAATTTCTTAGACGAAATCTTTAAATCAGCTATTAAAAATATATTCAAAGAACTAAAATAAACTATGTCTAAAGAATTAAAGGAAAACATGCCAATAATGTCTCACCAAATACATGATATCGATGAGAGACAGAAATTATGAAAAGGAACCAAATAGAAATTTTGGAGTTAAAAACTACAATAACTGATATGAAAAAGTCAGCAGAAACCCCCAAAAGCAGATTTGAGTTGGCAGAAGAAAGAATCCACAGACTTGAAGATAGGCCAGTTGAGATTATCTAGCCTGAGGAACAGAAAGAAAAAATAATGAGGAGAAATGAACAGAACCTCAGAAATGTATGGGTCTTCATCAGTCATACCAACATATGCATAATTGAGTTCACAGAGAAAGAGGAGAGAGAGAAAGAAGCAGAAAGAATATTTGAAGGAATAATGGATGAAAACTTCCAAAAACTGGTAAAAGACATTAATCTGCCCATCCAAGAAACTCAGCACACCGCAAGTAGGATAAACTCAAAGAGATTTGCAGACATAATAATCAAACTTTTGAAAGTCAAAGAAAAAGAAGTAATATTGAAAGTTGCAACAGAAAAACAACTCATCATATACAAGCGTTCCTCTGCAAGGTCAATAGCTGACTTCACATCAGAAACCATGGAGGCCAGAAGGCAATGAGATGACATATTCAAAGTGCTGAAAGAATACGATTGTCAACCAAGAATTTTACATTAAGCAAAACTATTCTTCAAAAATGAAGGAGAAATTAAAACACTCCAAGATAAACAAAAAATTAGTAAAAAAAAATTACTCAGTAGGAGAACTTCTCTACAGGAAATACTAATAGGAGTCCTTTCAGGCTGAAATGAAAGGACACTTGGCAGTAGCTTGAATTGACAGGAAGAAATAAAGAGCACTGTTAAAGGTACCCACAAGGTAACTATAAAAGGCAATATAAGTGTATTTTTGTTTGTAACTTTTATTTTCTTATTTGATGTAAAAGAAAATTCATAAAGCAATACTTGTAAAACTATGTTGTTGGGTTTTTCATGTATAAAGATGGAATTTGTATGACAATAATAGCACAAAAAAGGAGAGCAGAGAGTGAATGAAGCTATCTATAGTAGATCAAAGTTTTATACTATTGAAATTAAGTTGGTATTAATCCAAATTAGGTTAAGTTGTTATTTATAATCTTCAAGGCAACCAGTAAGAAAATAACTCACAAAGTATAGTAAAGGAAACAACAGGGAATTAAAATAATTCACTAGAAAATGCCTATTTGACACAAAAAAGCACAGTAGTGGAGAAAGACAGGAACAAAAGACATAAACTTACAGAAAGTAAATAGGAAAATTGTAAGTATAAATTCTACTTTATCAGTGATTATATTAAGTGTAAATGGATTAAACATTCCAATCAAAAGGCAGAGATTGCCAGATGGATAAAAAGCACGATCCAAATACATACTGTCTACAAGAGACAAACTTTAGATTCAATGACATGAACAGGTTGAAAGTAAAAGGATGGCAAAAGATATACCATATAAATAGTAAGAAAGACAGAGCTGGAGTAGCTATGCCAATATCAAACAAAATAGACTTTAAGACAAAAATTGTTATGAGAGATAAAAACATTTTGTAATGATAAAAGGATCAATCTATTATGAAGAGATAGTTATAAATATATATGTAGCTACCTAAAGCTGACAAAATTAAGAGGAGAAATAGATGATTCAACAATAGTAGTTGAGGGGTCGGCCCGTTGGTGCACTGCTACAGTGTGCCGCTTGCGAGCGTAGCGGCGCTCCCGCCGAGGGTTCGGATCCCACATACAGACAGGCCGCTCACTGGCTGAGCGAGGAGCGGGAGCAACACCAAAGGTTGCGATCCCGTTGCCGGTCCCGGTCCAGTACGGGCGCAACACTGAGGGTTGCGATCCGTTGCCGGTCACGAAAAAAGACAAAAAGGAAAAAAAAAAAAAATAGTAGTTGGAGACTTTAATACCACACTTTCAATAATGAATACAACAACTAGGAAGAAGAGTGACAAAGAAAAGAAAGACTTGAACAAGACTATGGCTCAACGTGGCCTAACAGACATCTATAGAACACTCCACCCAACAGTAGCAAAATACACATTCTTCTTAAGAGCACATGAAACATTGTTGAGGACAGACCATATGTTAAGCTATAAAGCAATGCTTAATAAATTTAAAAATATTGAAATCACACAAAGTCTATTCTCTGGCCACAATGAATTAAGTAAAAAGTCAATAATAGAAGAGAATTTGGGAAATTTATAAATGTGAAAAGTAAACAACATGCTCTTAAGTAACCAATGAGTTAAAGAAGAAATAAGAAAAAATTGAAAATACTGTGAGATGAGCAAAAATGAAAACACAACATACCCAGAGTGAAAGTAGTGTTTAGATGGACATTTATAGCTGTAAATGCTTATATATAAAAAAGAATAACGATCTCAAATAAAAAACCTAAACTTTTACCTAAAGAAACTAGGGGAAAAACACAGTCTAAATCCAAAGTAAGCAGGATGAAGATAATAAACATTAGAGTGGAAATAAATGAAATAGAGAATAGAAAAGCAATAGAGAAAATCAATGAAACCGAAAGTTGGTTCTTTCAAACAAACTTTTAGCTACACCAATTGAGAAGAAAAGGGGGAAGACCCAAATTTCTAAAATCAGGAATAAAAGAGGGGACATCTCTACTGACTTTAAAGAAATAAAAAGGATTACAAGGAACATTTTGAAAACTCATATACCAACAAATTAGATAACCTAGATGAAATGGAAAAATTCCTAGAAAGACACAAACTGCTGAAACTGATTTGAGAATAGAGAACCCGTCCAGACCTATAGCAAGTGCTATAGACTGAATATTTATGTTTCCCTGAAGCCATTGTTGTTGTTACAGGAGCCATCGTGATCACAGTGTGAGCAGCACTTCCAGGGTTGTACAGTGTGCACCTGGGTGGGTTCACAGATGTTTATTGTAGCATAATATAATATGATTTAATATGTTATTTTAAAGACAACAAATCATAGAAAATAAATACACAAAAGAGAAAAATAAATACACAAAATAAAAGAGGAGAAAAAGAATTGTCTAGGCTTTTGGGGGCACCCAAGAGCCGCTTCCTGGGAGTGGTCCTGAGATACAAGGGCTGTCATTAGAGAGATTAATGCCTCACCATAATAGATTGCACTGGTGCACTGTCTGTCTGATAACAATTCTTCCTTCTCTGAGGACCAGCAGGGATGGGTTTCAGGGGGCCCTTTCTGTGCTTCATGATCTGGGCTTATCAGAGAACACCTGCACCCTGACTGCAGGGATGGTCATTTGACCAAATCAGGCCTATTAGTTGTTTTTCAAAAAATTTGAAGCTGGAATTGAGAAAAGATATTTAGCCTCTCTCTGGCATTGGGAGCCAAAAAACATGACGGTCTGAATCCCTTGGCCACCAGGTAACCTCCATGGGAGTCAGTGGAGGGGAACAAAGCAGCAGTCAGAGAGAAACAGGCAGGAAACAGACGAGGAGCGGGTGGTGTGGGAGCCAGCTATGTCCTTGCCCTTCCTTTGGTTACATGATCCCAGCACACTTCCAATAACTTTCCCTTTCAACCTTGCCTAGTTTCAGCTGGGTTTCTGTCACTTGCCATCGCAGGGTCATTATGGAGGACACATGCATACCCTGACTGAAAAATGGTCGTACATAACCATGTTTCAATGTGCAGATTTAAAAGTGAACACTTAAGTGCTGATGAATTTCAGAAAGAAAAGTAAACATTTGAGATTCATCTGAGAAGTCTGAATGCACTCATTTACTCATTGACTATTTACTCCTTCAACCAACGTCTATTAGGCACCTACTGTATGCTAGGTTTTTCTAAGCCCAGCTTATCCACAGGTTATTCATGGCCAAACTGTCATGATACCAACCCTCATGAAGCTTATAGTCTGGTGGAGAGGCAAGCATTAAACAAAATTAGCGAACATACAAATATATTATAAATTGTGAGAAGTGCTCTGAAGGAAAAGGATAAGACATAATGAGGGAATAATGGGATGGGCAGAGTTAAGAGCAGGTGATCAGGAAAGCCTCTCTGGGGAAAGGACACTTAAACCAAAACCAGGATGAGGAAGAAGTCAGCCAGGTGAAGGATGGGTGACGTGCGTGCTCGGCAGAGGGACCAGCGTGTGCACAGCTGCGATGGAGAAGATAAACACGAAAGCACATGATGCTTACCATATGCCAACAATCCTGTGAAGTAGGTACTGTTATTAAATCTTTTGTTCTTTTACACTCAGAAACCAAGGCACAGAGAGGTTAAGTGAACAAATGAGCACCTGCACCTCTCCTTCCCCAGTAGGTCTTATCCAAAAAAGCAGCTATCCTCTGCAGCTCACAATGTGGACAGATTGTCCTTCTGTGCTGCTCAATGGGCCTGTCTCATCCCTCTGCTTTCACTAGGTCATAAATCTGGGATAAGGTGACAGGCAGGTCGTAGGCCTCAGCCTACCCCACCTGTTCATAATTACAGTAAATCACCAACTTTGTATCTGGCCCAGTGACAAGAAGTTTTTACATACATTGTTTTAATGATTTGTACCTACAGACCTCCAAGAAAGTTGTATTAGCCCTTTTTACTGGTGAGGAAGCCAAAGCTCAGAGAAGTAACACAGCTAGAAAATGGCAGACCAGTTGAACTTAAGTATGTCAGGCCCAAATGCCATGTGGTTAGCTGCTTCTTCATACAGAACGTAGCCTTCAAAACCCTCTAATGTCATTCTGTTTTGTTCGAAGCAGAAGTTCACCCACTCTCCATCTGACTCTAGGATTGGGAAAGACTGCAGTATGACCACAGGTTATAGGGGAAGCCAAGCAGCCCCAAAGCTTGGGACATTTAAGACATGTAAATAGTGGTTCGGTACCTGCCACAAACCCAGGCTGAAGAACTACAGTTCAGATCCACCAAGGAGAGAAAGCAGGACTGTCTTGTGCTCTAAGATCGGGGCGGAAGGTCTACATTCTCACACACCCGATGGGGCCTCTGCCACAGCTGGATCAGGTTGGAATAACTTCCCCAAAGCTGGCTGGGAAAGTCCCCAGGATGCCAGGCCACCAGGCAGTGTTCCCGGGAAAGCCGACCCTGCTGCTACCCCCACCCTTCTAGTCGTGGAAAAGTACAGGCAGCGCTGGTGCCCCTCAAGCCTTCAGGCAAATAAATGCCTGGCTGCCCTCTGGACCAACTGCAAGTGCTGACTGGTTTGTCCTTGGTCCAGGGCTGGAGGAAAATAGTTTCCCAAAAAAGCAGTTTAAAAAAATGTGGAAAATATCCATAACCCAAGTGTCTGCACAGAGTGGGGGCGGGAAATCTTCTAGACGGGTTCCAACCGAAGATTCCACGGTCTTCTTGCGAGAGTCAGGGAAGGAATGTGAAACCCTATCATCAGGAGGAGAACTGCATAGGCTGCTTTTCACTTTCTACCCTCTCTGGGAAGGGGCCAGGGATGCAGATCAGGCTGAGAGCTAATTCACATGCCAGCGGTTCAGTGGGTGGGCGAGTCAGGATACCTAGTCTGATCCCCCAGGTGCCCAGTGGAGATCCGGAACATGCATCTATTTCCTAAGGGACGCCTCCCTGTTCTAACCTACTGTCTGTGATCCTTCTTTCTCTTTCTACCTTAGGTAGTGATTCACAGTTTTTAACATATGATCTCATTGGACACTTGCAGCAAGTGAGGAACGGAGGTATGATAGGTAGGTATTACTGAGTCTATTGTACAAAAGAGGAGACTAAGATTCAGGGACGGAAGCTGTCTGCCTAGGGTCCAGCTTCCTTGCTGCTAGGCCATGGCATATCCCACAGCCTCTCACCTTATATGCTTGGTGGCTCCTTGCTGCTGACATCTCAGAAGCAGGACGTGTTGGGGAGTGAACACCAGTCTGCAGCCAGGAGGCCCGACCTGTGGCACTGCGCCTGGCCCATGGTTGGCTTATTGATTGTATGGAAGAGTGAATGAGAGACCTTGGGCAAGTCAGTTCACCTTCCGTGCCTCAGTTTCCTCATCTGCATAATGCAAGTGTTGAGTAGGACAACCTCTAAAAGCCCCTTCCCATTCCAGAGTTTGGAGGGTCTATACTTTCTGATCAAATCCAAACTTCCTAACCCCTGCCAGTGAAGCCATCCCCTTCACTTCAGTTCATTTGACCTCATCTCTCAGCACAGATTCTGAAGTGTCCTTTACCAATACCCATCTTGCCCTTGTGGAGTGAACTGAATACAGGGTATGGAAGCCCAGGGCTTGTTCTGCCCTGTGTCTCTGCACAGAGCCCAGGCTGGGTTGCCAACACCAAACACTTTGCAAGGTCTTTGATACCCTGCATGGTCCAGCTCTGGGAAGGTGGAGTGAGGCTGGGATTTGAGTGAGATACTGAAACATGTGTATGAAAATTTGTGTATAGGAGAATCAGGGTTTCAGTTTTGAAGTGAAGGGTGAGGCATTTGGTATGTGGATTGCCGTGAGCAGCCAAGGAATGGTGACTGGTGGGGGTGAGGTTTTTTGACAAGGACAGGGGAAAGTGCTGTGACTCTATCACCCTGGGCTAAACGTCTTCTAGATCTGGATTGAATGGTTCAGAGGGTGCATTTTCTGATCTTCAATGGCTGAGTGAGTGTTCCTTGATTGGACTAGTGGCATGGGGCATGGCAAAGGCAGGTGAGGGGCAGAGCACCTGGATGAACTGGAGGGGGTCTGGGGGCTTGGCTGAGTGTGAATGGCTGTGAATGACTGAGTGTCATCTGGAGGCTTTATTGACATGGCTCTCTGTGTGGCCCGCCAGAGGCAGTCGGGTGGTGCCGGTGGTGTGGGGAACTTATGTAGGACTTCGGGAGCAGGGAGGACCTGGCACTGTGTAAGGGTGGGTCTGCCTTTCTGTCTGTGTGTGTGGAGACAGTGGGGAGGGGTGGAGGGTGCAGGGGGGTGCCTACAGGCTTTCCCAGCCACCATGTTTGAAATCAGTTTATTAAATTTACAGTAAAGTTTTTATGGGGCTTTCCTGGAAGCTTCTGATTATGGAAACTCTTGTGCTGGCAGTTTGGTGGCTGGTGTCTGGTTTGCTTGGGAGAGGTTGAGTCAGGCCCTGTCTTGATGGAAAGTTCCACAGCCTAGGTTACTCAAAGAGAATAGGCCGGGGGCCCGAGTGGGCCTGCTGGGCTCTGTGGGGAGGTGCTGTCCTGCAGCTTGGTCCTGAGTGGGCCCCTGCCGGCTTCCTTTCTGAATTCCAGACATCTGCTCCTCAGGGCAAGCCATGGTGAAGGTCACCCCTGTTATTAAAGCCATTTCATTATTTTCCACATATTTGAAAAGCGTGAGATTCTGGTCCGCTGAGGAAAAACAAACCAAGTCTACAAAAATGGATTTGTTGATTATGAACAGCAGGAACACACAACTCGCTGGGCCACGTCTGGATGGAGTATCCCTTCGGCTCCACCATGAACTGCCAGCATTGCCACTTTGCTAGAATTCCTTTCGCTGGCGCTTCCAACATCCTCTTGGACTTTGCCCCTTCCTCACCACTAGGATCCCATCCTGACCCCTGGATGCCTGACTTCGTTAGGGAGAGGAGCAGAGGTTTTGGCTCTAGGATCTTTGAAAAGACCCAGAAGCCCAGTTTATGAATGTGGGTGGCTTCGTCATGCTGAGGCGCTGAAATGGAGACTGATTCACAACTAACCAGCCTGGCCTTTGGCTGTTAGTGGGACTATTAGGTCTTGCAGCCTTGGGTCACTTGTCCTCTTCCACGTACTTTTCCTTTAAGCATTTATGTTGCTGGTGTACTGTAAAACAGAGGGACTTTCATTAAACAGAACATGTTGTTTGGTATTTGAATGACAATTGTGAGATCAGTGAGGTTGTCAAGGTTTCTCTAGGCCCCAATGTGTGTCCCTTTCTGTGAGGGTGTCAAGAAAGACTGTAGTAGTGCCACTTCCCTGGGAGTGAATGTGGCCCCTCCTCAGTGCTAGTGGACAGCCGCCTTTCTAATGGTCTCATGTGTCCAAGCATGGTCTGTGCTGCTGCAGGAGATGTGAGCTGTCCGTCACTGGAGACACCCAGCTGCGATATTCACTGACAGCTCTTCAGGGTGGTTGGCCTGGGTAATCTCTCAGCTTCCTGACCTGAGATTCCACAGGGAAGCCAGTTGCAGTGGACAGGCTGGGGTACAAGTCTCAATTCTCTCACACACCTGCTTTTCTTCTCTATAAAAAAAGAAGTAATAATATTGATTTTGCAGGGCTGCTGAGAGGAATAAATGGAACCGTGCACACAGAGCACCGAGCACCTGGAGCTAGGATCACGCATGCTGTTATTCCCTCCTTCATTCAAGTCAATTGTGTGGCCATGGTATGGGCTCCACACTGGAAACAATCCTGTATTTTAAAATAAACAACCACTTAGCTTCACTTGATACATGATATCTACACCCACGTGAGTGTTTCTGTTTCATTTTAGTTTCTCCCCACTGTCTGTGCTTCCAACATATAGGTCTGGGTGTGTCTGTCCTAGAGGGTAAGCCCCCAGGGGCTCCGAGCTGCACCAGGCAAAACTATCTGCCTTGCAGTGATGATAGTGATGATAATGACACTTGTTTTACATTTACGATTGCATTTGACCTGGGAGGTAGGAAGGACTAATGAGGTGGGTGGCTGCAGTTGAAGAGGGACAGCCCAAGGACACACAGCTGGCACAGTAACAGGGCCAGACCTAGAACACAGGCCCAGCTTGCGGATTTAGCTGAAGGCTTTCCCGAATGGCCCTCTTTCTGCCTCCCTCCCTTTATGGACATTCCTTTCACAGTGTGCTCCTGAGCGCCTTTTATCTGGGCTTGGCTTGAGTTCCCGTAACCAGATTGGATGGCTAATTTTCCATGTGGGCTGTAAGTAGCATAATCTGGAAGCCAAGAAAGGCTTTTTCCGTGGACCCTCCAAGGCTGGGTATTGGGTAGCTGAGGGATTGGTGGCTCACGGTGTGAGCGCCCTGGGGAAACAGAGCCGTGAGCCCTGACGCAGGCTTCTGAGTCCCTGAGGGAGGAGCAGGCAGAGCGGGCAGGTGGCCACTTGTCTGGTGATCTGCAGGGCTATCTTGCTTGAGACAGTGATGGTCAGTCTTTTTTCTCCATAAACTAGTTAATGTGCTCGTTCATTCCTGCATCTGGCCCGCATAGCTATTATACTGTGTGCTCTGTCATGTACGGGAAAGGTGGGATCCTCCCTGGCCTTGGGGATTTTACATTCTAGTTGATGAGTCAACTAGACAACGGAAATAGATTGAAGCACCAGAGAATAATCTAAAGACAGAGAAAGAAAGAAAGACATGCCATAGCAAAAATAGGGTTTAAACCCCCACTCAGTGTGGGAAGCAGGGATTCAGGCAAAGGCTATGGCAGAAACCCAGGTGAGAAGTAGGAAGAGTTCCACCGAAAGGCATCTGTGGAGGGAGGGAGAGGCGATTCTGAGCGCTCGGGATGTGGAAACATCTGCACAACTTCCTGCTCGTGGCTCCCTGCTCTGGAGAGCAGGCTGGCCCCTGAGTGGACAGGGCATCTGACCTAAGTGTTACTAATCCACAGCCTGCCGGTGATGTGGCTTGTTTGAGAAGATGAGCCTCTACCTGTTCTGAAGCAGAGAACACTGAAAGAAGGCGACGGAGGTGGGAGCGGAAGTTGCAAGATCGTGATGTGGGAGGGAGGGCGGCCAGGGTGGACATGTGCAAGCCAGCATGAGAAAGGAGCAGGAGCCGTGAGGGGGGACAGCTCAGAGAAGGGTGAAACAGAAAGCCATTGGTGGTGAGAGACGAGAGGAAGTCAAATCAAGTGAACGGTGGAAGGTTAGGTGGAAGAGGTACAGACTGCCACTATGGAGGGCCCGAGGACTGCTGCAGATCCAGAACAACCCCACGTGCCGCGCCCACCCCCCATGCCAGGCTGTTTGGCTTTCTCTGGTTTTCTGGATCCACGCAGCCTTCAGGAAACCCCCATGACAAGAGGAAATGTCGGTTAGTCTGTCTCATGCACATGACAGAGTAAATGTCATGCCTCCCTAATTTCTAAGAGACCTGGAGAACGAAGGTTGGGAGAAAGTCCCCAGGCACTCCATGTTAATGTGTTTGCATTCTCATGTGCAGCACAGAAGTCCTCAGAGTGTGGAGCAGCGGGGCTGCACGGCGTGCCGAGGGGACGCGGCGCGGTCAGCGAGGAAAGCACGCCCCCTTCCTGGGGAATCCAGGTGAAAGAATTCATGGGTCGTGGCAGTAGACTGTGCTAATTTCACTTTCCTTCAGGATGTAGATGCCATTTAAAGTGAAACTATTTCCTAACACTGGTGCCCAGAAGATGATTTATTGAATACCAATGCTGTTTTCTGTGTCAGATGTGGGGCAGTGTGATGCTGTCCCAGAGCAGAGGATATTGGCCCGAAAAGGCAGAAACTCTGTGCTGTCCCCAAAGGCCATTTCTGGGTGGTGTTTATCTTCTGTCTGCCCTGAGACCCGCCTGTGTGTCTGACTCTCCTTCATCGTGATTCTTCGAATACCTTTTGGATGGGTCATCTGTACACGTCCCTTTGGTACCCATCACCTACAATTTCGATACTCCCTTAGAGGCTTGTGTGTGTGTCTGGGGTTCCTGCTTCCCTGGACCCTGGATCTGCTCTGCACTATGTGACTTCAGCAAGCAACGAACATCTCCAAGCCTCTACTCCCTCATCTGTAAAGTGGAAACAATGACATCTGATGACCAGCAACAATGACTGGCCTACCTTACAGGGACAGGGATCAAATGCCAATATTTGAGAGAGCTTTGTAAACTCTCAATTGTGCTAAGTGAGGAATTTATACTATTTTCTTCTTGTAAGAACTGTGATTTATAGGTTTTTTTTATAGGTCTCTCAAAGCCCCAACCCTCACAAGATTAGCACCAGCTGAGCAAGTGGGAGGAGCTCAATAAATGATTGTTGAATGTGATCACTGTTCTCATCTGCACACATTCCTTACTGAGGCATGTCTGCTGCTGCCAGAGAACTCACCCTCTCGTGGTGTTGACAGATAAGCACGGGACATGCACACGACCACGGGAAGACATCAGAAAGTTATATAACTTGCCAGTAGAGAATAAACGTCAGTCACACATAGAGGTTAAGTGCATTTTGGAGGTTAGAAAATCAAGGAGTGAATAATTTAGGTAAAAAATTAGCTTGTGGGAGCAGTTTTCAGATACAGATTGAGGCAGGGTGGGGTTAGGGGAAACTGACTTTATCTAGTTAACCTAAGAAGACCTTCCAGAGAAAGTGAGTTTTCAGGAGCAGGTAGTCTGGAGGGCAGGATGGGCTTGGTGAAGAGGTGATCCGAGAACATTCCAGGCACATGAGTGTTGCTCCTGCAGGCTGAGGTGGCGAGATACCTTCAGGGTTGTTCACTCCTCTTGACAGCTTGGAATGGATAAAGGGGTTTGTGTGTGTGTCCATATGTTTGTGTGTGCATGCGTGCAGGCGTGTGTGTGTGTGTGTGTGTGTGTGTGTAGGTGGTAGGAGAGGAGGAGGGCAAGGGACAGATAGTGAGGGTGGGAGAGAGGGAAGGAGGAACTTGGTGGGGTGAATGAAGAAAATAGGAGACTGAAAACCTTCAGGTATGAGATGTTTCAGAGGAAACTTGTAAAGAGATTTCTTTACACTGTATCCAATAAAAATGTCCCAGCTTCTTTGTTTGGATTCATAACTTGGAATTGGGGCTAGGTTAACATCAGAGGAAAGGATAAGATCAGGGGTGAGGGTAAGGTAAAGAATCCAGGTCCCAAGATCCAGACAGTCATTTATGGACCTCGCTAGAATTTAGTTTAGACTTGGCCTACCACCTTTTCACTTTGAGGTTTATCACTGAAATTGAGCTTTTTTTTTTTTTTTTTTTTTTTTTTTTTTTTTTTTTTTTTTTTTTTTACTTGCTGCTCACTGTGGAGAACTCACTGTGGGGAATCCTCTAAGTGCCCATGTGTTCTAGGCCTTAGAGGTGAGTGATCTGATTGTCAGGTGTCACACCATTGGTCTGAGGCTTCTAAATGTGCCCATCCACCTGGACTGAGGAAGAAGGGCTGGGCCTTCCCTCTGTCCAAGCCAAACAATCCAAGGGTGCTTCCTGGACTCAACTACTTGTATGGATCCTGGAGCCCCAGACGTGATCTCATCAGTCCACTCCCTAGAGCGAAGTGAGGAAGCACAGGAATACTTCGTCTCATTTTCCAAATGGAGAAACTGAGGCACTGAGCAGTGAGAGGAGCTTAGTAAGGGTATTAGCTGCAGAGCTGAGAACAAACTAACAAACTGCAATTAATACGTGTGTGTGTGTGTGTGTGTGTGTATGGTTACCTAGTTCAGTGGTGCCAGCCATGACCTGGTCAGCCTAGACAACGGCTAATCAAATGCACAGCTGTATCCTGTTAGCTTTACTCTCCTAATTATGTTGTTATAGTGGGGGAGACAGCTAGCTTTGAGTACCTACTATGGCTGGGGCAATTTTCTAGATGCTCTTGCCACAGTCCTGTGAGGCGTTCTACTAAAGCAAGAGTTTGCATCCCCTAAGGAATTGGTTACCCGAGTAGTCCTGGACACTAAGTGGTAGAAGGAAACAAGATTGATCTTTTAAGAATCTAAATTGAAGAGACCGCAAAGCTGAGTGCCAGCAGGACCACACATCCTCTCTCATCTCCATTTACCCTTCACCTCATGACAAGACTTGTTGTCTTGGAAGCCATGTGACGAGGCTGATCACACCCTCCTTGAAGCTCTCTCTTTCCTCCCTTCAGCTCTTTTCTGGTTCTTTTTCATCTCAGTCTTTCTTCGTCTCCGTGGGGGCTGCTCTTCCTCTGGCTGCCTCTGGAAAATGTGCTTCCTCGTTCAGGGTCTGTCCTCAGCTCCCTCCTCTCTTCATGTTGCCTGCTCGCCCTGAGAGATCTTTCCCCTTCCAATGCCGTAGATTACTGCCAACCCCCAAATCAGTTCCCGGCACTTCAGACTAAACAGTCAATTACCAATTACCTTCCGGAATTTCCTCTTGGTTGTCCCTCAGGCACATCCCGCTCCACACCATCTTCCTTCCTAGTCTGCTCCTTCTCCTTTATTCCTGGTGTGACGAGTGACCTCACCATCGAGCTGGCTTCCCCAGCCTGGAGCTGGGAGTAGGCACGACCCCTCTGTGTCCCTGACCTTCCACATCCGATCTGCAACCGAGTCCCACTGACCCTCTTTCTTTTACGTCTCTTCCTCCTTGCCGTCCCCTTGGCTTGGTTCTAATTCAGGCTCTCGTTTTTTGCGTGCCTTAGTTTTGTTTCCCTGCAGTTCAGCTCTGCTCCCTTTACCACAGCAATGCTTTTATAAATCCGTAAGACTGATTTATGCCGCTGTGGCTTCCCATCGCTTTTACTGAAGGTCGAGTCCTCTACGATCTCACCCCATCTACCTCTCTCCAGCTCCCTTTCTGGCCATGACCCTCAGCTTCTCTCTGTCCCAGATAGGACCAGCACATCTCCAGCTTGTGCTATTCCGTCGGCCATGCCGGTCCCCTGCCTGTCTGTCTGGCTAACCTCTCCTCAGCTGAGGGTCACCTCTCTTGGGAAGACCTTCCTGACCCACACAATCTGCTTCTGCACTCCCATCGTCCTTGACACACACACAGCTACCACGACTTGCCTGACTTCCTCAGCCGGGCTGAAACCCTCTCGAGAGTGGCGATCACGTCTTATTCATGTGTCTCCCTGGTGTTTATTGTGGTGTTTAGCACACAGGGGGAATTCAGCCAATGTTTGTTGAATGAATGACTGAAGAAGGTAACGGAAAACGTAAATCCATGCTGATCTCCGGAGACCTGGGGTGGTGAGCGCCGTGTCTCCCACTAGAGGGCACTCTCGCCGTGCGCTTTGCTCAGACCGCTCGTGAGCAGGCCCTGTGAGCGGAAGCACTTATGCCTGGGCCTGTAGCCTACCCGGCTCCTGTCATTCTCATCACACGTATCCTTTAGTTCTGTCATTACCTTCCCTTACCTCATGCTCCCCCTGGATGTAAACAACCTTTGTCGATGGTAAATTCAGAACTTTTCTTATTTCTTTTAATGGTAGTCAATAACATTTGAAACAACTTGAACTAAAACAGTAATTAGGGACAGTTTCTGAGGGCATCATCCTCCTGTTGACATAGCTGCAACTTAACTATTGCTTTTAATGCCTTTGAGTAAACGGGAGGGTTACGTGCCCTGGTGTTGGGCGTATTTCTGGTGGGAGGGGTGGGAGCCCCTCGCATCGCAGGTCACGGCCGGCGAGTGTGCACCTGCCTTCGTGCTGAGGCCGCGACCGTCAGCGCGCCGCTCACAGCACCCCTGTGTACAGGCTGCAGCGGCTGCTCTGCAAGTGGGTGTCCAGTTTCCAACTGGGTTGTACTATTGTTTTCAAGAAAATGTTGTAAAAGTAGTGCATTCTTCAGCTTCGTTCATAAAGTTTCTTCTTCACAGAGTTCCACAGTGCTCTGCGTTGTGAAGCCACAGCTGAACTCCTGTGTTCAGTTCTGTGCATCTCTTTAAAGACATTGAGAATTATCCAAGGGTAATGTCAAAAGGAGGGTGATCTGAATGGTGAGGCTCTGGCAGCTGTGCCCTGGCGGGGTGGGAGGGTCAGTTGAAGAAATGGGGGCTGTGGCTGTGTAGAGAAGGAAAGATATAGGGAAAGGGTGATGGCTTCCTGGGATGTGGGTGCTGCTAGCTCCCTCCACCAACATATAATAAAGAGTTAAAAAACTAAGTGTTTTCAATACCAAGGAAGTTCCTGGGATTTCTTCTGCTGGGCAGAAACCGGGAGTGGAGTAAGAGAGGAAACAACAAAAAATTAAAAAGCCAGAGAGGCTAAGATGGTCTGTAATAGTCGTGCAGTAGGTGGGAGGCGGGGTGGGCACTGTGGAGGGAGGCTGACGCCTGCTTGCAGGCTTGGCTGGGAATGGTCAGAAGAGGGAGGGTTTGGGGGCCTCCGCACTGAGTAGGAGATCAAAGGAGAAATGTGGGAAAAGAGGATTATAAGAAGTTGTCTGTAGTTTCTTATTTGATTTTCTTTTCATAATCTTTGAGAATTTTCAGGACATTTTTGAATTGTGTTAACAACCTATTTTTGGTTGTTAGACTCTTTGATTTGAATGAGACTTCACTGAGACGGGGTACAGGGAACTCTGGGACTATATGGGTTAAATGAGGAAGTATTTTCTAATAATCAATCATGAATGGGACATGGTGTGGTGAGAAGTGCTGAGTTTGAATGAGCATCTATCAGGGATGTAGAGGCGTTCTGCCCTGGGTGGAAGGTTGCAGTGACATCTAGGATCCCTTTCAATTCTGAAATTTTATGACTACATGAAAATAACAAATTGCTGGACAAGTCTGAGGGGCTCACCTTCTTACCTGCCCCTCCACAGTCTGATTTGGAGTTTATGAAAGCTTGGGAATACAGAAGGAGATGATGGGCCTTCTATGCTGGACAGTTCTTTTTTTTTTTTTTTTTTTTTTTTTTTTTTTTTTTTTTTTTTTTTTTTTTTTTTTAAAA
>NW_007727174.1:60875-73855 GCF_000696425.1 Galeopterus variegatus
TTTTTTTTTTTTTTTTTTTTTTTTTTTTTTTTTGTCTTTTGTCTTTTTTCCGTGTCCGGCAACGGATCGCAACCCTCAGTGTTGCCCCCGTACCGGACCGGGGACCGGCAACGGGATCGCAACCCTCGGTGTTGCTCCCGCGCCTCGCTCAGCCAGTGAGCAGGAGCCGGTCTGCATGTGGGATCCGAACCCTCGGACGGGAGCGCCGCCGCGCTTCCCAAGCGGCGCACTATCCAGTGCGCCACCGGGCCGGCCCTGGACAGTTCTTTTCTGTCAGCTAATTTAACCCTAGGGGACCCTGGTTCCCAAAAAGCCATTAAGGGATTATCCTGTATTGTTGTGCATACAGTCAGAGCAGTTTAGTAAAAATGCAAGTGTTTAGCTCAACAAACATCTGCTAAGGCCATTCTATGTCCAGGTATAGTCCTAGGGCTGGAGGTGCAAATGTCGCTGAGGCAAAGTTCTTGTTCTTGAGACACTCATCACCTGTCAGGGAGAGAGCCAGGTAAGCCAGTAATTATAGTCCAGTGTCCCAGGCATGGATAGAAATATGCACAATGAGGGGGAGTGGTGGAAGATGGAAGATGAGAAAAATCCTTGCCGAGGAGGCTGTTCTTGAGCAAGTTTTAGAGTGAATAGGGATTTACCAAGTGAGAAAGGATAGGGAAAGGGCATTCCAGGCAGAGGAAGCGCCACGGTCCAAGGAGCACATTTGTGAGGCCAAATATTGTATCAGGGGAGTTTGGGTCAGCGAGGGGGTGACGTGGCTGCATCCTGAAGTTCTAGTTATAAAGTGGTGCAGTACGAGACTACAGAGTTATGGAGGGTTTTGTCTTCCAGGCTAAGGAGCTTTAGCTTTATTCCACAGAGACGGGATTCCTGAAGCATTTTAATCCCATCGCGTTTTGGTGAGCAAACGGAGGATGGATGGGAGGGCGTGACTGGTGCGTACACATGTGAATGCACGTGCACAGCCTCGTAATCTGTTTCTAACCGAGGCTTCTGTCCCCAGGTTGTTTCACTTGCTTCTCATGGAGTAAAATCAGTTAGCTCGATTCTCTCATTTGACAGAGGAGGAAACTGGGGCCCTGACAGGGACAGGTCCTTGCCCAATGTCACACAGCTAGGGACTGGCAGATCCCGTGGTTTCTTGGCTCTTGAGCCAGTGCTTTCTTCATGATATCATTCTGCCTCTTGAAATGCCCTGATACCCACAGGACAAATTTGGAGCTATGGAGAATGGTACATAAAGCGTTAGCAATCTGGTCACAACTGTCCTTCCCCAGTTAGGTCTCAGCACCCGGCATGCTCAAGGGCACCTCTACGCTTCACTTAAAAAGCTTCCAGTTCTACTTTCTTCCTAAAGAACTCTTACTCTTTGTTTAAGGTCCAGGACAAATGTCACCTCTCATCTGAAGCAGTCCTTAGCTCAGTGACTCCTCTGTGCAGAACAAATCGTGTTTCCTCTCCGTTCGCAGAACGTCTAGTATGGCAGCTTCATGAATCTGCAAGCTCCCTGAAGGAAGGCATCATTTCTGTCTGCCTCCTGGTTGTAGGTCCAGTGCCTAGTATGTGGCCTGGCAGAGTGGATGTCCATAAAATGTTACAGGGTAGATGTCCACAAAATGTTTGTTGAATGACTAAATTGAGGAACGTATGAATCAAAGATCTGACCCTGAATTTCTCCTTGTAGATCTATTGTGAAGTCCTTGGGGCTCCGAGTATGTGATTTTCTTGTTTTATGGTGGCTGACACTGGTGTTCCAAGCAGAAATGCATTAGGGCTGGAAACTTTGTGTGTTTCTTTTCTCTAAAGCAAGAGAAGGTGGTTGACTTTGCTTACAAAAGAGTTCATTGCTCCTTTGTAATTCCTCTGTGTTATGTTGACCCCAGGGTGTTAATTTCAGCGTGGAAGACTTTTTTTTTAAGCTACTAAGTTAAAGCTTTCTTACGGTTTACATTTGTTTTGGGTCTTTGAGAAGAAAAATTCTTTTCTTGCTTTTTTTTTGTTGTTAAATTTCTTCCTTCTCCCTCTCAAATTCCATGCTTGTTTAATCTTGTTTAAACAATTAAATTCACCTTAAGGAAGCCAAAATTGGAGCCACTTTGGGGAGGGGGCTGGGGATTGACTCTTCTGCCCAGCCAGCTTCTCTTCTCTTTTCTAGAAGAGACTTTCCCATTCCTGCTCTTCTGCCAACTGATTAACACCTTCTGATGAAGCACCCAGGCTGTGCATCTCCAAGGGGATAGATCTTTCCAGATGGAGATTACTTGCTCTTTGTTTAAGGAAGAACTACTTACATTTTTCTTACATTAGATTAAAACTCCTGGGCCTGGCAAAGTTGTGAGAGGGTAACCCTGGGGCCTGGGTGGATAGCTTGTGAGAGAGCCTCTGGGTTTGGCCTGGGCAGAAGAGACCCTGCTTGATTGTAGGTGTTGCAGATTCCTTCTTCTCTGGCTTCATTTTTGCTTGAGTCTCAGCTTCTTGGGGCTTTCTGGGAGCTGTTTGTGGCTCTTGTCAGCTGCTGGCTCTGGGAAGGAGCTTACACATGGCACTGAAGCCAAGTGGTATTAAGTAGGGGCAGAGGCATCTTCCTGGAGCTCAGGGAGTCTGAGGACAGAGGAGCTGTGGAGCAACAGCCATCTGAGAAGCTGAAATTCAGAGAGTAATTGCAGGGGAAGGAAAAGGAGCAGCATTTGTGGTTCACCTTGCAAGTGTGTGAAATTGGCCTAGGCGGGTTTAAAGTGTACTTTCATTTGGTCCTTGTAATAACAATCATTAACATTTACTGAGCACCTAGCTTACACCAGGCACGTTACATACATGACCACATTCCATCCTCAGAATGTTCCCCATGGAGTATGTACTATTATTTCCATTTCATAGATGTAGAAACTGAAGCTTGGAGAGGTCAGGTTAGTTAAATAATTTGCCCAGGGGTGGGAACCAGACAAAGCTCAAAATCCTATACCCTTTCACTAAATCTACCCAGGCAGGAGGCTGAGGCCTTGAAAGTCATGAGGGTTTTGTCTGAATGCCATTGAATATGATCTATTTATGTTTGTCAAATGAGTAAGGAGCAATGTCCCTGGCAAACAATGATTGTATTCTACATATATACATTACTGAACCACAAACACAAGTAGCCCGGGCCATGCAAGAGCAAGCTGTTGAAGGATGAGTGCATGTTCATTTCTGATTTTCTCTTTAATAGTTTCTACTCATTCATTTATTTTGTCTTATGCTAATTCTGGCTAACAGGCATGTGGTAACAGGCACTGAGGGTGGAACAAACATTTATGCAAGTCCACAATTGAGAAAAGTCTGTACGTTCACATTTTTTTAGTGCATTGGGAAAGCTGCTAATATTTAAGCAGTGCACCCCCCAGGCATGATTCCAGAGCACCAGCCTGCACAGACTCATTGGTTCTGCGCCATACTGAACATGAATGGTGAAAGCAGGTGTTTGTGGGGGAGGGCTTTTCCCAAAGTATGGATCTTTCTTCTGAGCTCTGAAAGATGTTGCATACCATTTTATAGGCAGAAAATTCATCTTCCATGTCCTTTTTGCTTAGGTACTATCAAAATGATTTGAAATGCTAGAGTACTCTGATGCACCTAGGAGTGGAGGTAGGAAGGTGCTATTTGCATGGAATTTTAGAAATGGTTGGGGATAATGCCCTAAGTGGACCACTGGGCTCCCAGAAATTACCTAGCCTTATCCTCTTCTTGGAAAGTTCTCCAGCTCACAGACCATCATTCTCCCTAACTTGCAAACATTCTCCCCGAGAGAGAGTAAGAGCACTCTGGTGGGTCTTCCTGTTGTCGTTTCTCACTAGGGTTTGGAAGGTTGTGAGCACCACTGACTCCACCCGTGTTCAGAAGGATGGGGCTCTCTTTGCTTTTTCCACACTAACTGTTATTGTTATGCACGGGCTCATAAAATCTCATGTGGACATCTGGCCGCTCCCTCCCTTTGGAAGGTGAGGGTGGGTGCATTGGTTAAGTGGAGGATTGATACCAAAGCTACAACAATGACAATATATTTCTCTATTTTTAAGTCTCTGCAGTGAACAAGGACTGGGCTCCCGATGATAAGGTGCTAATGAAATGATTGTGCTGCACTTTGCTCTTGCATGAAAGAACCAATGTTAAATAACAACAATAATAATAGTGATGTGATTTTTGGTTTGGGACTCAGGCCTCAGAATTTCGGAGATGGAGGCGCATATGGAATACATTCCTAGCTCGATATAAGGTCGTAAAAACTGATGGGGCTCGGATGAGAAACATTTGTTAGCAAAGTTCTCATTACTGGGTGTGGTAGGCTTTGGCTTGGGCTCTAAGTGGAAGGGCTGTCTTAGGATACGAGATGTTGTTAGCTGTGGTGGTGGGAAATGTTCTGTGGGGAATTCTCTGTATCTTCATGTATGCTCCAAGCCAAAGAAGTTGAAATGGCTTAAATTTTTCATTTCAGTTTGTCATGCAGAAGATGTGATGGATAAATAGGAAGTGCTAAGTACTCAGGAGGAGACCTGCTCACATTATGGGCCATGAGAATTTTGGATTTCAAGTTCATCCCCATAAGGCCCTCACTATTCTGTTGCCAGTAATGGGATATTGACTTTGGTGAAGTTATTACAGGTTTGGGTAATCTAAAAGGCTCTATATGATGGGTTCCAACATACTGATGGTTGGTTGTGGTAAGCTGTAGTGCTGTTTGGGTGCAATGTACATAATAACAAAGCCCCTGCCCTTCTAGTATTTAAGCTGGTCACCCTCTTCAGGATAAGATAAGCCACCATATGACTACATTTTTGTTCTGGAAAAGAAGAAGATGAAGGTTTTCCCAGAGGACTCTGTCCCTGGAGTTTCTTGCTCCACTGTGGTTTGGCTTTCCTGCTTGGATGGCTTTAGTGTTCTCCTATTTTTATCTAATTTTCTTGCTTCTATTTTAATCATCATTGCCACCGGTAATTGTTGCATATTCTGGTGGAAATTTTACAAATATTTAAAAATGAAATTGAATTAGAGGTTTATCAGAATGTCTGCCACACTTAAGGAATAGTTCTAACATATGCAGAATATTTACAAAGCCAAAGTCTATTTTAAGCAGGCTTCTCCTTTGTGATGTGAATTGGTTGTTTAAAGTTTTTTTTATAAAACTCAGCTTTTGTAGAACTTGTCAGGGCATGAGTAGATAAGAGAGCTTCAAGGAGACTGGAGAGAAAGAGTTGCGAGCAGGAGCTGAAGAAGGAGGCAACAATGGGAAAATGGACAATTAATGGATGGGACATGTTCAGATAGATGACGTGACACCACCATCAGCATCAGAAAATTACCACCACTGAATGCTCGTGTATGCCACTGACAGCCATGGGGATAACTGATGTGCCCAAATCTAGGGGAAAAGGCAGGTAAGCTAGTGTTTTTCATCTTATCAAAGCAGCAGGGCTACCTGGAGAAAATGAGGCATTTGAATGACATGTGAGAAGAATGCTGGCTGAGCAAGTGGTCACGGGGCCCAGACTTTCCTGCTGTTCTTGTCCTATATGTTTTTTTTTTTTTTTCTATTTTCACTATCTTTGCTAGTCCTTGGTCTAGTTCAAATATCCCAGAGGAGTAGATGAATTTTAACAGAGAATTGTGCTAACTTCTAGCAAGGCAAGCTCCACCTTCATAGCTTAAGCCATCCCCTGTCTGCAGGCTTCTGCCCTCAACCTCCTGCCTGGGCCCCAGCTGCACATTTCACTGCTTGTTGAACTTCTCCAAGTGCACGTCTGGTTGGTATCTCACATTGGAGATGTGCAAAATAGAATGTTCTTCTCATTTCTCCTACTTTCTTCCCCTGACATCCGATTTTACTCTGAAATGCATTTCACATTCTTTCTATGATTTTCATTCCTATCACCACCACCACAATCCTCTTTTGAGACCAAATTATGTCATAACTAGTGTACTACCATGGTCATATTTCCCATGGTCCTGCCACCACATTCTCTCTTTTCACATGTCCTGATGTTAGAATAGCCTTGCATATATAGTCCAGTTTAATAAATTTTGACTGAGTGCTTAATATGTGCACAAGGTCTGGAACTTACAAGCCCGTCGATAAATGTGTCCTGGTTTACACCAAATTGAACTACTTTTAAGATGCATATGATCTCTTTTAGAAACACAAATACAAAGTCATAAAACTGAAATAACTGAACAAAGGGAAAGAAAATATTTGTATATAGGAGGATGGAGAAGAACTTTCCAGGCAGTATGGGACAGTGTACTACATGCCAAAGAAAGACTGCCTGCTAGTCAGCAATAGTCTCCCAGTCAGATGCAGTGCTGCACACACTACTTACAGGAACTTGGGCAAGTCATATACCATCTCTGGGCCTGTGTTTTCTTTTGTAGGGTGAAAACTAAGAACTGGATCATCACCAAGGTCCCTCCTTGGGGACAATTCTTTGATCATTTTGCTGACTTGGTCATTTGCCAGCTCTGCCCAAGGGCTTAGGATTGGGGTGATGATTGATGATATAGTTCTGAAATAAGCAACTCAATAACTTATTTGGAAATTTGGGTCCTTTGAGACAGTAAACCCCACAACAGGCAAGCCAATTTATATTGAGCCAATAGACAGATGCACCAGTCACATGCTCCTGAAGAACTTTAATTTGCCTAATGATGCTGATTTTGAATCGCCGTCAAGATGGGCATGTCTGCAATATCCCCAGCCTGGAGAAGTACTTAGTCACCACCCCATGTTCCTGTAAGAGTTCACCTTACTCTTTACTCTGAAATCCCAAAGTTCCACTACAGTCCTTGTTTACAATGCTTTGAGCAGCACTTCAAAAGGCCCAGGTACTACACCATGCTAGCCCGTCAGATAAAACCCGTGATCTGGATAGTTAAGGTCACCAAACTGTGGGAAGGAGGGAAGCCGCTTTCACCCTGAACACAGGCTTCTAGAAATCTGGTTCCAGAGTGTGTATCAACTCAAGTGTCATAAAAGAAATTATGAGATCAAAACAACTCCAACTTTAAATATTACTTTGAGAGTTTTTTTTTTTTTTTAATTGGCCAATGTTGAGTACATGGCCTAATTCCCTGGCTTATTCAATGCCAAAATATCAGTTCTGAGGAGCAGGGTTATGGGTCTGGAAATCATCTCAGGAAAAATAAATCGTACATCTTTTAATTCTTCCAAAACCTGGGAAGAGTTATCGTCATCAAAGATAATAAATTTGGTCAGCCTAACAAGTCTAGGAAAAGTCAATTTTGGTCCCAGGATAAGATTAATAAAAGGAAATCATTTGCCGTATGCATTCTTTCCTCTTCCAGCCAAGCTGATTTGCTCTCAGCAACTTTCTTTCTCCTTTGCCTCTTTCAGGGTTTGACTCTTCTCTATCAGGACTTGAATTTCACCCTCCCTCCATAGAATTGTGTCATTGGGGTCCACCCACTCATTCCCTCTGGAAGTTTTCTATTACCAAGACATATGACTGGAAGATCACACAGTTGTGTGATAGGGGGCAAGACTCTTAACCCCTATGTCTCATTATATGTTTAATCTTTGAAATGAGAGGATAGAATATTAAGGACCTATCTAACTCTTAAGAGCTTTGGCTCATGATGTGAAAATTTGTATGCATTTTCCTTCTTTGTAAGAACTAGATTGCAGGTTCAGATAAAAGGGGAACAGAAAGAGATCTGTGGCTGTGTCTGAATAGAAATAAAACATAGAAGACACATTCCCATCCCTCTCTGCAAAGCAGATTTGCCCCTCTTCAGATTAATGCTCTCTTTATCTTTCCTGATGTCCATCCTATAGGGACAGGGTCATTTTTGATTCTCCCTGCTCCTGTAGGTCCCCTCCCCATTTAAGGCCATCATGATCTGAATCCTATTGGGTTGAACCATATGAAATTGCCTTTTTTCTGTAGGCCCAAATGGTTGAACACTGGCGATTTCCTATGGTCAGCCTGGAGCAAGAGGCTTTGTCGAAGCTGTTCCCTTAGTTTTTCACACTCGTCATCCTGTCCACCCCCACCGTATCATTTGGACCAACTGATAAACTTCTACTCGTCTTTCCAGGTTTTGCTCAGGTACAAGCTTTGTCTCTGCAGCTTTCCCTGATCTCTTGGATTCTTACAGTACTTCACGCACTTCACTTGTGCTCTGTGAGTCAGGGTGCCAGTAGGAAACAGATGACACGCTCAAGAGGGGGTGCCCTTTATAAAGATGTGATCAGAACAAAGGGAAATTGGCAGGGGATGTTGAAGCACCTGGGGCTGCAACAGCAGGGAGCTGTTTCCCACTCGAGGGCCTGAAGAAGCAAGAGGAAGGAGGGATTACTGAACCCCAGAGAGAGCCCCAGGAAAGCCCAGGAGAGACCTACAGTTAGGAGACGTGGCCTTCCGTGGAGAAATGCAGCCACTTCCAACCTGCAGGACAGCAGGGAGACAGCCAAGGAAGAAATACCCTGTCCTTCCTCTCTTCTAGTCCTGCCATCTCTGCCTCTGCCTCCCATTTGCCAAGCCCAACCAGAAGTCAGAGGGCAAGGAGCCTGTTGTTCTCAGAGGTCAGTTTCCCAGGGACAGAGCAGGATGGAAGCGATCTGCTGAGGGTCAGAGATGCTTCTGTGTCAGGAACTGGCCAGATGAGAGTTGGTGACCTTACTGCCAATTTTTGTTTATCATAACTTTCCATTTTCTTCTTAAAAAAGGGAAATCTGGCAGAATTAGATAATTTATCTCTTGTGAGAGAGGCGGGAGCCTGGGGAATGTTTTGAGAGAGATAATTCACATTCATTATTTTTTTTTTAAGTTAGAAAGTATTTCAGATGTAGAAAAGCACAACAATAACGTAGCAGACACCCAATGTTCCCATCACCAGATTTGAGTAATGGTCACTATTTTACCATATCTGTTTCAGATATTTATTTAAAGAAATAAAATGTTAGCGATTCAGCTATAGCCATCTCCCATACACCCCATTATCTTTCTCAAAGGTAACTATTTTCTTGAAGTGTATCATCTTTCTGTAACTGTTACATACTCATAAACAATATGCATTGTCTTAATGCTCAAGTGTATATAAATGGCATTCTATTGTACATACCTTTTGCAACTTTTTTTTAACTCAGCTGTGTATTTATGAGATTTGATCTCAGTCATTCATTGTAAAAACTGCTCTTTGTATGACTACACCATAATTTCTGCCTGTATTGATGGATATTTAGGTTGTTTCAGGTTTTCCTTTTTTTTTTTTCTTTTCGCTATTATAGATAATGCTGCTGCTACCTTTGTACCTGTGTAGTGCAAGAGCACCTCTGAGATATATATCTAGAAGTAAAATTGGTGGCTCACAGGAATGTGCATCTTCAACTTCACCGTTAGCGCTAAGTTATCCTTCAAATTGGTAGCACCAGTTTGCAAAGTTGTGGATCAGAAGGCAGAGTCATGTAAATGCCTCTTTGTGGTTGCCCTAAAGGGTGGAATCTCTAAAGGTGTTATTTCCAGAGAGGTTGGGGCAGCCATAGTGAAGACTACCAGGCTACTGAGGATTCCTGTCCAGTATTATCTAGATTGCTGAAGAGCTCCAGCTGGTGTGTGTTTATACGTGAGTGGTGAGGAGGGGCAAGGGACTTGGGCAGGATGGCAGCTGGTGATTCTTTGACCTTAGGATAATAGAACCATCCATGGTCCAGCTGGATGTGAGCTTTCTGAATTTCTTTGTTTCTTCTTCCACTCAGAGAGCTCCACTTTCTTGTCCAGGCTGGAACATCCCAGCTTCCTCTTTCTTCCTGTGGGATTGCTATATTTATGCAAAACCTGGTGCTGCTGATGGGAGAGAAGACACTTGCCCAGCATGGCTCCCTGCACGGCTGAGGCTGACTGCCAGGCAGCCTGACCACTGTGTGTGGAGTAGCTTGGTCTGGAGAGGCTCAAGCCAGTTCCTGGGACAAGAGGCAGCAGTGATTGATCATGTAACTGAGCATCCTTAGTGTACCTTTAAGTAATAACAGTCCTCACAGAAGACAGTGAGGATTGTGTAGCTTCTTGCCAACAGTAAACATAGTAAGACAGACCACTTTACAGTTTCTGAATTTTGATAAAAATCAAAAACTCAGCAGTGGCTGATTTTGCGCCACATGACTGTGCATATTTTCTCTTTGTGCACAGACCCTTTGGTTTGTTTTACTGTGGAGGAAGATGTAGGCCATTTTTTAAGAGCCAGAAGCTTATATAGTTTGGGGGGGGGGTACTTTCAAAGAAAAAATACAGAATTGCTAATACAAAATTAGGGTCTTGGCAAAACTGCCTCTGCTTTGGTGATGCTGTGAGGGGGCAGGAAGGGCTGGGTGTCTGTGAGAGTCGTGCCAGTGTCTGATGTAGGGCTGGACCCATGAACCCAGGTGGTGAGGAAGAGGGAGGGTGAAGGTGGACGTGAAGCTGGTTATAGAAATGCACCAGGGCTGCCCAAAGCTTGGGAAGTGACATGTTTGGAGGGTGTATGTGTGCACATGCACAAGAGAGGAGGGAAGATGTTGGAAACCTGGCAAGAGTGATGAAAGTGATGAGAAAAAAATTAAAGGCAATGTCCTATGGAAGATGGAAGAAGTTGGCAGTGGGGGATATCCTGTGGAATCCACTCATTGGCTCTGCTACTAGATAGAATCGGTAAGTAAATATATGACCACTGGTGCAGCAGGATAAGCCAATGGCATACTAAAGTTCAGGAAGGAAATACAAAGGAGTGTAAGGACTCATTTTCTCATACCCTTTGCATATGGGAGAATAAAATCGACAAGGGAGGGGATGGCTGGAGATCCTTTGGTTTCCACTAGTGGTTTACATATCTCTGTGGTTTATGGATGGTCTTGAAAAACTGCACTCTAGAAATAGGCACATGGATATATATATGTACAACATTTTGCATAAAGTGTCAGGGAGTGAAAGGACCTCCCCTCTTCTCCAGGGAAAGAAACCCAGATCAATAAACTATCTTTGTGGGATCCAGGAAGGGTAAGGGAGAGGATCTTTGTGAAATTCCTCAGCATATGGGAGAATATGGCTAAGACATGTACCAAAGGGTCAGTTCCTCCAGGAAATATACACCTTTGAGTTAGAGTGTACCATAATATCTGAACCAGAAGTCAGGAGCATAGTCCAGCAAAGAAACTGAGTATTTGAAATTTCAACTTTCCAGGAGAATTCTGATTCCAGGAAAACATTTTTGGATGGCTGAGCTTCCTTGGAGAGCATGGAAGAGAGAAAAAAGATGCTGAATTAATTAAGAAACTACACTGGGATGGGCATTTTCATACAATCATCTCATTTGGTTTCCCCATTGAATCCTTGCAATGACTCTATGAAGTGATAGAATTATTCTCATTTTCCAGGTGAGGTATCTCATGCTTGTAAAGTTTCAATAATTTTTCCAAAGTTACCCTGTTCGTTCGTGGTGGAGCCTAGACTCTTCAATAACACCCAGTCTCCAGCTCTTGAAAAAGTGTGGACAGTCACAAGAGTCCTCCCTTAGTCTGGGTCTGTTGTAAGAACTCTGCGTCTGGGTTCCTTCTGTTATCTGTAACTTTGGACCCAGGGGGAGTTGGAGAGGAAGGTCAACACTGGCCTGTGATAGCTTGTAGTTTTCCCTGGAGAGTCCTCTGGAAGAAGTTCTGTCCTACGTGCTCACGGGGGAGAGGGGTGCGGAGAGTATGATGGTGGCAACTTTATTCTGAGTGCTTACGACATGCCAGGCACTGTTACTTAATTAACTTTCTTTATTTTGTTTTTACCTTTTTATTAAGAAGTCTGGTACACATAAAGAAGAAGATATGTACTAGTATATTGCAAAATTAAATGTGCTCAACAAATTACGACAAAGCAAATACCTGTGTAACCTCCATCCAGGTGAAGAAAGAAAACAGGCAAAACTCCAGAAACCTCTCTCATGCCCACCCCTCTGTTTGCACACTAGAAAATTCCTCAGAGTTAACTGTTACTTGACTTCTAAGGTCAGTTTTATTTTGCCTGGTTTTAAATTTTATCTAAGTAGAACCACATAGTATCTTTTTTCTTTTGTGTCTAGTTTCTGTCATTAATTCCTGTTGTTAAACGTACCTGTAGTTTATATATTTTCATTGCTGTATAGTATCCCATTGTAGATATACACACCATAATTTATTTATACATTTTACTGTTGATGGGCATTTTTCTTTCCTTTTAGCTATTACAATTAAAGTCACTATGAACATTCTTGACCATGTTTGTTGGTGCTCACATGTATGCATTTTCAGGTGTATGCCTGAGTTACAGGGTATGAGTACCTTCATCTTTAATACTTAATGCCAAGCTATTTTCCAAAATGGCTGCACCAATTTATGCAGCCATCAGGAGTGTATGAGAAATTCTGTGTCTTTACATCCTTACCAATACTAATTATTTTTAGTGTTCTTAATTTTAGCCATGCTGGTAGAAATGTAGTAGAGCTAGTGGCTTCATTGTGGTTTTATTTTGCATTTCCCTGATGACTAATGAGGTTGAACCACCTTACCTACTTATTGGCCATTTGGGTATTATCATTTGTGTCTTAGTCTGTTCCTGCTGCTATATCAGAAGGTATACCTGTTCTCCAATGTTCATCACAGCACTCTTTACAATAGCCAAGAGTTGGAACCAGCCCAAATGTCCATCATCAGATGAGTGGATACGGAAAATGTGGTATATCTACACAATGGAATACTACTCAGCTATAAAAACGAATGAAATACTGCCATTTGCAACAACATGGATGGACCTTGAGAGAATAATATTGAGTGAAACGAGTCAGACAGAGAAAAAGAAATACCCCATGTTCTCCCTTATTGGGGGGAGCTAAAAAAAAAAAAAAATAAAAAAAAAAAAATTAATTTACCCACAAACACACACACACACACCCGCACACACACAAAAAAAAACCGGGGGGTGTGGGGTGGG
>NW_007727174.1:73865-113470 GCF_000696425.1 Galeopterus variegatus
ATACCTGTTCTCCAATGTTCATTGCAGCACTCTTTACAATAGCCAAGAGTTGGAACCAGCCCAAATGTCCATCATCAGATGAGTGGATACGGAAAATGTGGTATATCTACACAATGGAATACTACTCAGCTATAAAAAAGAATGAAATACTGCCATTTGCAATGACGTGGATGGACCTAGAGAGAATTATATTAAGTGAAACAAGTCAGGCACAGAAAGACAAATATCATATGTTCTCACTTATTTGTGGGAGCTATAAATAAATAAATAAATAAATACACACACACACACACACACACAAAACTGGGGGGGGGGAGGGAAGAAGACAGAACAATTAAAATTCCTTGAAATTGATACAACAATCAAACAGAAAGGACATTGTTGGGAGGGAGGGGGGAAGGGGAGGAGGGAGGGAGGTTTTGGCAATTGGCCACAATAATCAACCACAATGTATATCGACAAAATAAAATAAAATAAAATATTAAAAAATTAAAAAATAATTCGTATCGCCCACACATGTAAAATACACTCATCCCATCCCAAGGCCCACACAAATTTTATTCCATTACAGCATTAGCTCACTGTTCAGAATCTCATTTTCTAAATCAGGTCCAGGTCCTCAGGTTTGGTTCCTTGACCACAGCTCTATGAGTACAGGTCCTCTCAACTTCTCAAGTTACGTGTCCCCTGCACACCCAGCATACAATGGTGGCACAGGCAGAAGATAACCAATACAGACACTCCTGTCTAAAAATGGGGAAACTGAGGCACGAAAGAATCACTGGCTTATAGCAATTCTGAAATCTAGCCAGACAAATGTTATAAATTCCTTAATTAGGACTCAGTCCTACTCCTGCCTGGAAATGACTCTCCATAGTTCCTGGTTTTGTTCTCTGGGCTTTTGGCGCACCTTTTTCATGGAAGGTATCATGTTTGCAGCTGAGTGGTTTCATACGAAGCCTGTTTCATGCTTGTAGAAGTTTTGGGGCTCAAAGGCTTCTCTTCATTTTATATCATCACTGTCACTCTCAGTGCATGTGGGCAATATCATGGTGACAAACTTCTCTCAAAACTTTTGCGGTTCTCTTGTGAATCTCAGTGGGGTTTGCTCCATTAGACTTTAATCTCTTTGAGATAAATCCTCTCCAGGCTTCTCCTTCTGCTTCTACCTTAAGCTTTTCAGAACCTTTATTATTTTATTTATAGAGCTGTCAGGCAAACTTTAAACTCTTTAGAGGGACTTTTGTATGAATAAACATAGTCTGAATAATCACGTTTTAACTTTCCAAGGGCTTGAAATAAAAGGATTTTATTGTTACAATCTTGGCTTCACCTTTAGAACATTGTTTCCTGAGGGTTTCCTGGATTTGATCCTTGTTAAGAGCAATTTCTTGATTTTAGTGTTGTTTGCCTCTGAAGAGCCTCAGAATCTTCACAACCAGCCAAGCCCTGTCTTCTTTCAGTTTAACAGTGCTTTCTTTAGCTTATCTCTGTCCTCTCACCTTTTAATATAAGTAGCAACAAGAAACCAGGTGGCCCCTTCAACACTGGCTGGAAATCTTCTTAGCTAAATTGGAAGTAAATTAGGTACACTTCTACCTTTCACATTACAGCAAGGGACAAGGTTGCTAAACTTTCTGTCACATCATAGCAGGGAGTTCCTCCTTTAAAATTTCCACCAAGGTTTTCCTCACTTTCCCTTCAGACCTGACCAGCAAATTCCTCAAAGTCTGTTTTTACTAACAGTCTGTTCCAGGCAATTTAGGCTTTCACTAACGTTCTTCTTAAAGTTCTTATAGTCATTCCATCTTCTGCTCATTGCCTGTCCAATGCTGCTCCTGCATTTTAGGTTTTTGTTATGGCAGCACCCCATTTCCAGGCTCCAAAATTTGTCTCAGTAGACATAACAGAAGGTATACATTTTTTAGGTCTTTAGATGATGGGCCATGTGACCCACCAAGAGACAGGAAGTAAAAGAGAAGTGACTCTTTCAGTGAAGTGGTCAGCTGGATCTATCTTGAGTCCCTAAGTTCATGGGAACAAGACCTGCAAAACTCTAGGGACCTTGGGAGGAGTTAATGATGAACCTGTATGGAAAGAGCTAGGTCAGTGCTAAGTGTTTAAGAAAATACACACACACACACACACACACACACACACACACACACACACACAAAGACAGAGACAGAGAACCTAGATTGACCTAATTTTACAGATGAGGAAACTGTGATTCAGAAAGGTCTCTCCAAGGTCAAATGGCCAATTAGATGGGATGAAAATCAGTTCTTTTAACTTTTTATCTAGTGCTCTTTCCAGGAGCCATATGGCCTCAGGTTCTCATCACATGCCATGACTTCAACAAAGCATCTCCTACCTGAGAACTCTAGTGGCTGTATGTGGAAAGAAAACAAAGGGAAGAACGTTGGGATTTTCTGCTAGAATATTCATTGTTTTCACGCTCTGCGGTAAGTCTGCTAACTCATGCTGGGACAGCTAATGCTGCGAACACAACTAATGGGAATCTTTTCAGTGGGACTTTGAAGATCTGAGAAATTCACTGTGACATGCTCAGAGATCAAAGAGTGGTGGATTATCCCCGGCTCCTCCTCTTGTCTTTCCTTTTGTTTTAGGAGTGATGAAGCAGGGATATTGGAAGACAGTTTTCATTTTCTTGCTTATTTTTTTCCTTAGAAATAAAGTTTTCAGCACATGTTTAAAAAATTGGACTTTGAATAATTTGGTTCGCCTACCTCTATGGAAGGTCATAAGTAAAAATTAGCCAATGAACTCTTATGAGCTCCTGACACGTATTTCCAGTGGCCAACTGGACGTCAGGACTGTGGCCTGTAGATACCTCTAACTCAACATCGTCCTAACTCAAACCATCGCCTTTCCTTCTCAATATGCTCACCCTCCTGCCTTTTTAAAAATCTTAGTTAAAAACCTTTTTAGTCACTCAATACAGAAACTTTGGATTTTTCCCTTTTCCTCAGGCCAAATTCTTTAGAATCTAGTTCAGAAAATATTTCTCAAATTTGCCCTTTTCTCTAGATCCCTACTGCTACTCCCCTACTCTACATCCCCATTTATTCACTCACCTGTGAATAGCACTTATGGCATGCCTACACCGTGCCAGGCAATCTGCTCTGCTAGGATACAAAGGTGAACAAGACAGGGTACCTGTCCACAGGGAACTTATCTGTGTGGGGGCGAGGGATGGGGAAGGAGACAAAACAAATAATGAGAGTGAAGTGGGATGTGTTTTACATATATCAGTTCTCTCCTGAACTACTACAATAGGTCTTGACCTCTCTCTGCCTTCCTTCTCTCCATCCTGATCCATTCTTTTGATTTCTATCAGAATTACCTTTCCAAAATACAGATCTGATTATAATCATAGTCATCTTTGTCTCCCTGTGCCCTAAAGAATGAAATCCACAGTCCTCAGAACATTATTCAAGGCCTTTATAAGCTGGCCAAAACGTGCCCCTCCACCTCTCTATTCCTCTGTCCTCTGGCTTTGAACCCTAGGCTTTAGCCACCTTAGACTGCTAGTAGATCTCCATACACTGCTCGTGGAGTCTCACATTTCTGTGTCTTTTTTTTTCTGTTTCTTTTTGCCTTGAATGCCCTTTAAAGCTCATTCATCACCTGGCTAGCACTTACTCATCTTCAAATTCTTACTCATCATTTAAGACTCACCTTCCTCAATTTCCTTACCCTGAGGCAGGATTAATTACATCCTCCCTTTAATATACCTCTACTGTAGAATTTATTTCCTTGCATTATGGTTAATTTCTAGCTTAGATACTGAGTTCTCTCTCAGCATCTAGCATAGTGCTCAATATATTTTTGTTGAATGATTGAAAAAAAAAAGTATTTAAAATATACAGTCCACCACTGTAAAGGGTGTTCTTATTTTTGCTGATAAGGCTATTGTGAAAAAGTAAAAATATTCAGAGTCCCCAAGTGCCTGGCCAGGGCAATTACTGCATTTGGAAAGCAAAAAAAGTTTCCATGTCTGATTTTCATCTCCTTTCTTCCATGTAAAATTTGGGGATATGGGTCAAAACATTTCTGTTAGGTTGTTGTGAGTTTACAAAGTATACGATGGAACTAAATGACCTCGGTTTTCCCATTTGGGAAGTAAGCAGTGGTGAGAGTATTCCTCAGGGATGCTGGAGGCCAGGACAGTCCCACTTTCACTTCATGAACGCGACTGAAGTTCTTTCCTAATCTGTTTCATGGCGCTGTTGATGAGTATATGTAAATGAGTGTGTGGCAATACTTGGAGATAGTTTAAAACTTTAGACACGACATGACCTAGACATGATTCACTAGTCAGTGTCAGCGCATCTTCCCTAACAACTTTATGAGTAAGTGGCAAGATATCTGGCCTAAGCTCTTTTTCCTACCAAACCCTGCTTTGAGAATGCAAACAGGATGCTTCAGAAAGAAATATACCCCACATCCAGTTGGAGAAGGATTTCTCATTCATTTGGGAAAAATCACTCAGAAAAATTTCAGCCCTTATTGCAGATTAATCCCCAGAATTTTACTTCATGGAATGTCCACTATTTCAAAATGTTTCCCATAGGGAATTTTATACATGAATAGGAAGTCTCCAGAAGGTTCAGATACAGGATGAAATTCTTTCCTTTTTTTAAACTAAATTCTCAAGAACTTAACCATGTGATCCCTAGACCTAGTTTAGAGTATAGTGTTTGCAGGCTCTTAGAATGTCGGTGCTGGAATGGACTTGAGGGAACATCTGGTTCAGGCTCCTCACTTTACGAATGGTTCAGGGAGGTTAATGGCTTTTTAAGGTCACACGGTTTATCAGGAATGAAGCTGGGACTAGGACCCAGGTCTCCTAACTCTTAGCTCAGGGATGCTTTCTCTATGCCAAGTTGGACACAAGGCAAATTGTTGTACAAGATGAATGGAGAAGTTTTAAAGGATGGACGTAGGACTTCAAGCATCTTGGGTATGGCTGTATAGCACTATTTTCCTGAGACCTGAACTTCACTCTAGGACCAGCTCTCAAAGGCAGCCTTGTGAGAGGCTTGTGCTGCCAGTTCTTGTCCTACACGTGCTCTTAGAGGAGCTGTAGATATGGATGTTGATGATGGATTAATATTCAACTTAGATTTTTAGGGCCGGCTAATCCAGTGAACTGAACTGGTACCAGCTCTGTCCTCCCCTAGCTAACAAGAATCTTGAGCCCATCTTCAACCTTCAGCCTCCTTTATGCCTGCCATTAGAAGCTCCTCCTTGTCCCCTGTGACCCAGCCCTGCCCTCCTCCCTTTCTCTCCAGTTCAGCCCCACTCTCACCCAGGACACACTTGCTTCCCATCTATGGGACTCTTCCACTGAGCCCAGTGGAACTCTTGCTCTATCGAGAACAAACTCCCCCTGGCCTTCCCTGGAGCCCTCTTTCTGCCTCCTTTCTGCAACAGAAACTTTTCCCTGGGTACTACTGTCCCTGCAACCTTCCTCAACAGAGACTTTCCTCTGTCACTTCCAGCAGCTCACAGGATGGGGAGGGAGAGGAGAGTGGGCTTCCTCACTGTCCTCCACATTGTGCTCACCAGTCACCCTCAGGCCCTCTCAATACCTTTACTATTATTTTACAATTTATTACTGACTCATCAAAGCTTTCTCAAGGTGTCTGCTTATTCTAAATCTTTTCTTCCCTCTTTAAGCCTTGAATCCATCTCCTCAGGTGTTGTAGGTGACCTCAGGTCCTTCTTTCAGAGAACATTGAGGCTTTTCCTTCTTTCTATTTTAAAAATTCTATTTATCTTTTCCCCTATTATTTTGTTCTTTCTTCCTGTCTTAGAGAAAGAAGTCAGAATGTCGAGGCTGCCTTCCCCATAGCTCCTAGATTCTTGCCCCTTCTGCCTGCTTTAGGATGTCAAGGCTCACGTCTCTGAATTGCATCTCTTGGTATTTCCTTTTCATTGGGTGCAAACATTCCTCCCCCCTTGCATCAGATTCATCTAAGGCATTTCAACATGTAGTATCTTCAGTCTCATCCCAAAGAGTGCTGTCCAATTAGTGTTTTATCCCCAGTGGTTAAATAAAATCTTTGGATCTGATGCCTGTAATCTGCATTTTGACAGGTTCCAAGGTAATTCTGAAGCACAATAAATTTTGATCCTAGCATTATGTGCAGGCCTCACTTTTCAAAAACAACCATCCTGTATTAGCTGCCTATTGCTGTGTAACAAACTATCCCAAAATTTAATGGTCTAAAACAACATTTATTATCTCAGTTCACTGTAGGTCAGGAATAAGAATGCAGCTTAGCTGAGTCCTCTGCTCCAGGGTCTCTCAAAAGCTGCAATCAGAGTGTTGGCTGGGGTTGCTGTTGGCATCAGGCTCAATGCAGGAAGGATTTGCTTCCAAGAGCATTCACGTGGCTGCTGGCAGCACTCAGCTCCTTGAGGGCTATTGGTCTGAGGGCCTTAGTTCCTTGCTGGCTGTTGGTCAGAAGCTTCCTTCAGATCCTTGCCATGTGGGCCTCTCATTAGGGCAGCTTATAACATGGCAGCTTGCTTCACCCGAGTGAGTAAACTGAGAAAAGTGAGAGAAGGGGGGGGGGGGGGAAGAGAGAGAGAGAGACAAAATCAGTCTTTTACAAGCTAATCTCAGACTTGACATTCCACTACTTTTGCTGTATTCTATTTGTTAGAAGTGAGTCACCAGGTCCAGCCCATACACAAGGAGGGAATTACGAAAAGGTGTCAATATCAACAGGGGGGATTACTGGGAGCCTTCTAGAAGCTGACTGCCATATACCTCAACCCCAAAGTCTCTTCCTTAAATGCTACCATTTAAAGTGTCCACCTATCTTTCTCCTTATGTTGACCACTCAGCTTCTCTAGAGGTAATGGAAACTGGTGGCCTTCACTTTCTGATCATATATTCACTTCTTAACCTATTTCACTGTGGCTTCCACTCTCACCACTCTACATAAGTGTTTTCTTGAAGGTCCCAAGTGAACTCCTCTGTGCCACGTCCTTTTCTCCTCCTCTCCCTGGGCCTCTCTCCAGCATCTGACTGCCCTTTCTTTCTTAAGATTCTCTTTTCCTTGACTTCTCTGATACTCACTTTCCTTGGTCCTAAAGTTTCTCTGCTCAATTCTTCTCAGTCTACCCCTCTACTGACTCCTGCCCCCCCCCCCAATTTTGACCAATTAAGACTTGTTATCTGAGAGACACTCAAAAAGTTTTGAGCCAGCTCAAGATTTTGTCCAGGGACAGAAATGACCAATCCACTAAGCCTGTTTAGAAAGACAGAACAAGAAGAAATAAGTTTGCTTTAAAAAAGCATACTATCCGGTGATGGGACATAATAATCAACTACATTGTATATTGACAAAATAAAAAAAAAAAAAAAGCATACTATCACCTGTCAGTCAAGAGGACCCTAAGGAGACATGACAACTAAATGTAATGGGGTACCCTGGATGGGATCCTGGAACAGAAAAAAAGGCTCTAGCTAAGAACTAATACAATCTGAAAAAGTTAATAAAGTATTAACTTTAATTAATAGTAATTAATCAATATTGATTCATTAATGACAAATGTACAATACTAATGTAAGATGCTAAAAACAGGGTACTTGGGTATGAGGTTTATGGGAACTCTGTACTCTGTTAACAATTTTTCTGTTAATATAAAAATATTATAAACTGAAATGTTTATTTTTGAATACACACCCCATCAAGTTTTCTTTTCATGTAAAAGTCCCACTAATATTATGGATATTTACATGTGTGTCTCATGTCTTTACGAGATTCTACCTTCAAGCTCACCTTCATAACTCCTTAGAACGAAGCCCAGGGCCCTGTGTGCTCCACAAGTAATTGTTGAATTCATGTGTGAATGAGTGAAGGATTGTGAAATACCAATGTGAATGCTTGAACGGGCTGTTCTGGAAGGACATAATGAACCTGGTTTAAGCCAAGGGTAATGGAAACGTTTTACTGGCCTTTGTTTTTAGTTCATTCAGTTCAACCAAACCTCTCAAGTGGCCTGTTTCTGCTTTCTTCTTCAAATTACATGTTCCTGCTCTGTTTTTATCTCTGTCGCTTCCTCTTCTTTCTTTTCTCTTTTTCTCTCTATTATTGTTTCTTCTACTGTGGTGCACTTCCACCCATTTTGACCCAAACAATGGTTGTTCATCCTAATGTGCTGGGGTCTGGTGGAAAGTTTCTGAGTGTCAGTGATGAGCTGGGACTGAAGGAACAGGAAACAAAGACATTGGCTCTGGGTGTGTGCTGCCCAGGTAACCACAGATCCTGGACGGGAAAGCGTGTTTTTTACTAGCATTAAACAATTAGACCTAATCCCCAAATTTTGTCATTTTGGAACAATTGCTTTGACTTCCATTAGCTACAGTTTAAGCATTTGCTTATGGATATGATTGTCAAATAAGGAAGAAAGTCTCTCCTTTAATGGTCACTCATGGAGCTCCTACCTCTATGAGATATCGAATGTTTGCATATTTAGAAACATTTGGGTGATTGGGCATGTTTTCTGCTTCTCCTCCTCCCCCTTCCCCTTCTTCATCTCTAGTTATATGGCCTGCCATTCATGGATTTGAGTTTTCCTGGACCTTGCTAATTGCCCTCTTTCTGTTTCTTTCCTTCTGTGTCAAACAAACAAAAAACGTGTCGTCCCCTACAAAGGAGGCCGGTGCTACTGACTGATCCTCGGAAGGACAGACGGGTGTCAGCTGATTTCTACTGGTCTTAATCACCTGTTCAAGATTTAAGTCCAGGCTGTGACATGAGAACAAATGCAGCCCACAAAGTTGTGACCTGAGCAGCATAATTTTCTGATTCTCTGACTTAATTGGTTATAGATTACAATTAAAAATGCCTTGTATTTTTATAGTGTTTCATGCTCTTTGAGAACTATAACTGATTCTTACTTCCACTTTTAAGACATGGTTCTTGCAGGAATACTGGTTCTCAGATTTTCAGGCCAGCATGGCACTGGGTGGGAAGTGTGACTGTCAGGTACTGGATGTTGGGAGGGACTAAGCTTGAAGTGGACTTCCCTGGACTGTGTTTCAGAGTGGTGAAGGTTAACTGTAGGGCTGGGAAGGAATTTATGACCCTTCATGGAGGCAGGGACCGTGTCTGTCCTGTTGATGCTCTGTCCTGAGTGCCCAGAACAGTGCATGGAATCAAGTAGGCACCCAGCGAAAGTTGGCTCAGTATGTCTTTTCCTTGGTGGGGGGTGAGAGCAGGAAGCCGAAATGGGTAGCAGGAGTGATTCACTCTCATATCCATGTCCCAAAATAGAGATTTCAGTCAACAGTCCTAGGGAGGTTGTGGTTCCCAAATTGTCCCTATTTGTAGAAGTGGGACGGGCTTAGCACCATGTCCACTTCCCTTCTTATGTCCTACAGGGAGGATGAGTTGTTAATTAGATTAGTCACAATCCTGGACATAGAGCCACATTTACCGGTGGACAGGATTTGAAGGACAACAGGCTGGTGTGTTTGCCAGCCCACACAGGTTTGTGGGGCTCATCTCTTTGGTTTTCTATGACTGGCCAGGAGGTGGTAAGACCCTTAAGCCACTGGACTGAACACAGTGGAGTTTTAGGTCCAAACCCAGTTAGGTAGATGGGTGTGCAGTAGTATGTCGATTTCCCATTTGCATTTTCCTTGTGCTTGCATCTCTCCTGGGAACTCAAAAGGAGGAGGGGGGCTGAGCAAAGGAGGTCTCAAGTTCTCCTGGGGCCATTGGCAGGACCCCAACTAAGAGCCCCCAACCTCACCCAGATTCCTAATGCTACTGTTGGAGGTGCGATTCTCCTTCTGCTCTTTCATCTGAATGGATGCTGAACAGATGTGAGCGTCAGTCGTCAGCGAACACTTCCAGGTGCGGAAGATCTTTTAGTCCCTCAGTCTACTTGTTCCTTCCTTTTACCCCCATCTCCAGGCTTGAAGCTCCTGGAAATAAGCAGTGTATGGTTTCCTGTGCCTCCTGTAACAAATTATGCAAACTTGGTAGCTTAAAAGCAGCAGAAAATTTTTATCTCATGGTTCTGGAATTCAGAAGTCCAAAATCAAGGCGTCAGCAGGGGCGTGCTCCTTCCAGAGCCTCTGAGGGGAAAATCCCTCCAGGCCTCTCCATCTTCTGGTGGCTGCCAGCATTCCTTGGCTTGTGTCCACATCCCTCCAGTCTCTGCCTCTGTGTTCACATGGCCTTCTCGTCTTTTGTATGTGTCAGATCTCCCTCTGTTTCCCTCTTATATGGATATATGTGATGACATTTAGGGCCCACGCATATAATCTAGCATGATCTCTCCATCTCAAGATCCTTCATTTAGTCACATTTGCAAAGATTTTTTTTCCAAATAAGGTAACATTTATAGGTTCCAGGGATTAGGATCTGATACTCTGGATCCACCATTCAGCCCACTAAAAGCAGACTCTGGAATCTTGCTATCACCTCTTTTCTGTAGAAATCCCCTTTAAAAAGAGAGTGGCATGTCCACAACTAAATTTCTTTGATCAGGATAAGTCCCCAGGTCTTGTCCTGGAGCAAGGTGCTGGAAAGTGTCTTGCTTATGAAGGACAAACAGCATCTCACTTCTTCCAGTTGTTGCAACTTATTCCACGTTGTAATAGAAAACACAAACTCTAGCTGTGACCACAGGACTTCCAGACAGGGTCTATGTGATACCGGCATCTGCATGTACAGCAAAAGACAAACAGAAAAAAACCCAGCCAATTAACCACATGCTTCTTTCCCAAAATGTAGATGTTTGGTCCTTGTATTTGGGGAGCAGGAAACATTGTGGAGGCAGTTCTAAGAAAAAGAGGGAAGGTTCCCTTCACCTGGACATGACTGAGGATGGTCACAGGTGGGGAGGCTTGCCTGCTGGTACGGAGAGGGGCTGTGGGGGGTCTGGAGCTGGGGGCACACCTCCAGGAGTGAGTGAGATGAGAGGGAAGGAGGAGAGAGTTCTGAATGCAGTGCTTCAGAATTGTGTCCAGGAGCTTGGGGTGGAGGCAGAATCTGGAAAAAGGGGACAGAACTAGCTGCAAATGTGGGATCCTGGCCCCTCCAAGCAGCCATATTAAAGATCAAAGGGACAAAGGCCGTGCATTCCAGACAGAATCAGGCGGCAAGTGACTATGAAAGCATTCTTGGCTGTCATACTCTCCAGGGCCTTGAGCGGGCTCTGGGCACAGCACTCTGTGTTCTGCCTACCGAGTTGAGAGTGCTCCTTTTAGTTTCCACGGGGCCTGGGTTGTGGTGGGGGATATTTCCAGTGCAATCAAAACAAGATGCTCAGTGCAGTAGCTCCTTCCTGCCTCCCTGGGGATGCTTGGGGGCCTCTGGGAATAGGAAAATGGGGGATTTGATCTTGTTGGTTTCTGGCCTTTTGAGAGCAATTTAACCTGTTAATATTTGGGTCAGGACTTTTTGAATAGTCACTTGGCTGACAGCTCCTTTTCTCTTTGGGAACTTCCTGAGAGTGCAAGATTCCAGTCTCCTGGTCAGAGGAGACTGCTAAGCTCTGTGTCTGACCAGAGTGTGCCCAACAAAAGGAGGCCTGAGAAGTCACCTGGGTCTGAGCCACCAGGCCTTTTGTCTGGTGCTGTGGCATGCTTTCTCCTCGTCGCCAATCAAAGCAACTTCTATTCCCTCCCCAGCAGCTGGCTTGGATTTTAGATTGGCTGAAGTATGCATGTCAACGTGGTTATAGCTCAGTGAGAACCAACATCCAGATGGGTCATACAAGTCAGTGTGATTGGGGATTAAGAGCCCAAGCTCTGAACTCAGTGGCTCTGCTACTTATCAGCTGAGTGACCTTGGACCTGGACTTATTCCTCTGTGAACATGTGATGATAATGCTCACCTTTTAAACTGTTTGTGAGGATTACATGGGATAAGTTTTCTAAAGCACTAGCTCAGAGGCTGGCCTATAGTAGATGCTCAATAAATGCCAGCTATTTTTATTGCCATTATAAAAGTACCTCTCAGAGAAAGTCCCCTGTTCCCTCTTCTCCTTTCCTTGTCTTCCCTCACTTGCCTTTCCGTCTAGAATTCCACAGCTGGGGACCAAAAATGAGAGGGGGATAGAGAGAGAGAGAAGCCCCATGGATTCTTGCAGAGGTCCTCTCACCCTGTTTGGAATCTTATTTGTCTGTAGTAAAACAGTTTTGGGGTGACTCATGCTCTGAGGCAACTAATAATTTTAAAAAATCTCTGAAGTCTAACTGAAGAAAAAATTATAAGCCATTATTAAAGTTCCTAGGTATAGTTAAATCAAATTAGTAGATTAATATGCCTGCTGATTCCTGCCTTTCCTACAAGGAGGCCTTGAACCAAACTGCATATTCTCATCTCTCTGCCTTGACTTAACGTCTCTCCTTCCTATGGCCCAGGTTTCTAGATTCTCTGATAGTTCAAGCTTGTTCTTCACATGTGGGTTATACCTACCTGATTTTGGACATTCCGATGAGAAAACGAAGCAGACCTCTGGCCCATACTAAGTGCTCAGTAAAATTAGGTTGACTAGTTCGGCTTGCTTTAAAGGCAATCTATGAGCTTTGCCAGCAAGCTGCTTTCTTCTCTATGTAAGAAGGGACTTGTTCAGGACTAGCCATAAAAGTTGGTATGTGATTGCCCAGGTGGCATGGTTTAGAGGTGCAAGTGAAGGCCCCCAGTTGGTTATAGAGCCCTCCCCCTCACCTGCCAGCTAGGGCAGAAGGTGTACGAGCTTTAGAGACAACACTCTGACTTCCCAAACTGGCTCTACTGTGTACTGTGTGGCCTTGGGCAAGCTTATCCCCTGAGAACCTTGGTCACCCCATCTATAGAATAAAGATAATAATATATCTCTCAAATGGTGCTTGTAAAGTTTAAATGAGGTAAAATAATATATAAGCCTGAATATAAGTAAGGATTTATCCAAATGATTCCAAAGGAGCAACCTTATATTTGAGGCTACACAGAGGCTCTCATATTACAGGGAACTCTCTCAATTAATTTGTTTTGAACAGCAGGATAGTGTTTGGGTAAGGCCCAGCCTAAATCAACCTTAACCAATGTCCATTTAAAGGGCTTTATGCTTAAATGGAGTCTTTGGGGGGAAAAAAGACAGAAATTATTCCTGAAAATAAGGCTTCCCACTTGGAAGTGATGGATGTAATTGTAAACAAGCCCTTTGAAGATCATTTTTAGATCATAAACAAACACCTATAAGAATGAAAAATATAACATTTATGATGTTTTACAAGACTAGCTTTCCCCCTTCCTCCCTTCCTTTCTTCCTTCTTTTCTTTCTTTCTTTCCTTCTGTGGCTTGGGATAAAATTTCCAGTAATAGGCTTACGTATGTTCTTGAACAACGTACATGGAAGAAGAAGTTGAAATGTTCGAGAAAACAATGTCTGAAAACTCAAAAGACAGCTCTGGGGAGGCTAGGACACCAATATTAAAAATATATACAAGGAAGCCCTTTTCTTTTTTCGGAGAGATACTGCTTTGAAGACTGTCCCCAGGGTACTCCATTACTTGTCACTAGTAGTAAACCCTCCTGTCTGGGGGAAAATATATATGTGTATATATATATATGAGGAGTTTGAATAAGACTGTCTCATGAACTACGAGTGTGGGAAAAGCATTTCTAAAATAATATTTGATATGCTATGTGATGTCAATATTTTTCTAATTAAATTTTCTGTTGTAAGTGGACATTTTACTATTTCATCTTCTGCCCTACATGGTTGTATATGAGGATACTTCAAAAAGTTTGTGGAAAAGTAGAATTAAAAGGTAACATGCATCTTTCCATGAAGTTTTTGAAATACTCTCATATTAAAACTGGGGGAAATACTTTTGGGCAGCACTGGACCCTGGGCACGGTGACTATGAGAGACACAGGCGGTGTATTTTCTTCTACCTCTGCTTCTCTGAAGATGTCAGCTTCATCCCTCCCTTGCTGAGGACCTGCTTTCTGACCTTTCCTGGTCATGTGATGGGGAAAATGGCTTCCACCAGTCCTCGGATTTTATGTCTTACTTGTTTTAGGCTTTGGCCCAGACTGAGACTGGGATTTCTGAGTTCTGAATTCTGATTCAGAATTTCCTAGGAAGAGATTCAGACTGGCTCAGGTTAGGTTGGGGGCTCACCCCAGACCATTTAGCTGGGCCAGGGCCACATTGTACAGACAGTGCTGTCAGGTGCTCGTCCCTCAAGCTGTTAGGGACGAGACGTTTTTTGAGGGAATGAAGACATTTACAAAAACTGAATTTGGAGGGAGATGGGAGTTTTTGAGCGATGAGTTACATCTAAGGAAGATTAATCTGGTAATGTAAGGAATGATTTCGGTGCTGAAGGATGATTTACTGGCAATTCTTTGATGAGGGTGGAGGAGGGCGATCAGGAAGGCTTTGGGGCCTTCCAGAGTTTTCTAACAGACAGCAGTAGCCAGGGAGGGAGCCACCTCTTCTGCAACTATACCCTAAGAGTGGATAAAGAAGTGGGTGGCAGTAAGGCGAAGAGAAGGGAGGACAAGGGAGGACTTCTCGAGGAGTGGAAGAGAGTTCCTGGTAGGGCTTGGGGTAGGTCACCTAGGTCACAGGCCTCCTCTCATGGGGGCACTCACCGTGAGGGGACGCACATGGCCAGTCAGCAGGTCTCCTGGCTCCTGACAGAGCACCAGGCAGGCCGGGCTTCACCTCTGTTGGGAGGCATGTCCTGGGGGAGGGTGAGTGAGCATGAGTCACCGACGGCACAGTGCAGTGACAGCTTCACAAAACGTGAGAGAAACTCTTGAGTCATCTTGGCTGGTGGTGTCTGCTGAGCGTGTGTGCACAGATACAAACACACGTGGACGCACACACACGCCAACGTCCCTCACACATGAGGGCAGGCCCGGGGCCAGGCCTTGACTCAGAAGACAGTGGCATAGATAACCCGCTGACTCATGACTAAGACAGGCCCTGGGTCTGAAGAACAGGTGACTCACAGACTGACCCTCTCTTTGATCTGGTTTTTCCAAGTGTCATCTTTAGTTCTACAGGTCACCCCATTCTCTGGGACATCTGTGGTCCGGAGGCCAATCCAGCCATACTAGGTTCTCAGTCCCTACTTTGCTGCCTGGGATTTCCATCCCATCAACCTCTCCATTTGAATCATCCATCCATGCTACACATTTCCTATCGGTACCCACCACGTGCAGCTCCATGCTGGGTGCAGGGCTACAGCAGTGCACGAGAAATGACCCCTGCCCTCAAGGAGCTACAATCTCCTCTTGGTGACTATTTCCGACTCACTTTATGTGGAAGTTGGTTCAGCCAGGGTCACCTCTACAGACTCCCCTCTCTCATGCAGGGGGCTCATGTTTCTTAGTGGTGACTGGTGAGTTCCCTAGTTCCTTGGTCTGACCTGAGTGGCAGGATCTTCTCCCACGTACCTATTCTATATTTCCCACCACCTGAAGAGAGTGAGTCCTCTTCCTTTCATTAAGTGGGTAGCAATTTGGGACTATTTTGATAGCTCAACGGCTGGTTAAATGTCTGTGCTGAGTTTCACACATATGGTAGCACCTCGCCCTGTACATAGACTCCCGGACACTGCTCATGGATGCACCCTGGAAAAAACAGTCATTGCATTTATTGAGCTTTAGTGTTTTATATGTAATTTGATATCACAATGACTCTGAGATAGGTCATTTATCATCAAGTCAAACTATCATTTCATTATTTTACATGTCAGGAAACTTGGGCTCAGAGAGGCTAAACCACTTGCCTAAGATCACACAGCTTATAAGAGACAGCCGTATTTCACTCTAGAACCTGCTGCTCTCAATAACTTACACGTATTGTCTCAAACCCAGGGTAACTTCTCTGCCTTCCTGAGAACATCTTTATCTTGAGATGGGGGTACTTTTCATCTTCTGACTTCTCAAGGGCCCAACCTGCATTAGCACAGCAGGCACAGCTGGCAGTAAACAGAAGAAACAAAGTGTAGGTGAGAGTGTGTGGGTGCAGATACAATGGGAATGGAAATTTCAGTGTTGTATGGAGCTTGTGACAGACTGCAATGTGGTCTTGGACAAGGCTATGATGTGGACAGTATTTACTGTTAGGCTCTAACTCCTTTAGCAATACCTTCTCAGGATCCTGGTTTTGTGGGCTACTCTCTCGGGTCGACCCACCTCTGCTGCCCTATCAGGAATGTGCTGAGAGAAGGGTCCTAGAATCATGGTCACATGCTTTTGAGTTGCAAGGGGTCTCCGAGATCATCTATTCTAATTTGCTCATGTTACAGACAAAGAAAACAAGAGACAGAGGAGCTTCTGGGACTTTCCTGAAATGGTGGCAAGACCAGGACTTGAACCCAGTTCTCCTTCTGTCCAGTGCTCTTTCTCTGACATCACCTCTCGGCACTCTGAACAGGGTCACAGGCAGCTCGAGAGTCTGTAAATTCAGGGATGAAATACAATGAAGCTTTCATCTGCACAAGTCTGCACAGATGGGCTTCTCCTTCCTCATGCCCTGGCCTTCCCTCCCCAAGTAACCTATCTTGCTATTCTCTTCCAGGCCCCCTGAGGCCCATCCTCCCCCATACTTTATTTACGTAGTCTTATGAAGAATCCGCTGCCTAAGATTTACTTTCCAACAATGGCATCTGAGAGTGGAAAGTTTAACGGTGAGTTTGGCTGAAGAGCAAGCATTGTATCCATCTGTAGATATTCCCTCTCTCTTTTGGCATTGCTAACTGTCATTGTTTTTTCTTTTTTTTTTCCTCCTGAGGAACCTGTGTTTGGCAGAATAGACATGTAAGCGTCCTTGTAAAGTACATTTTCTCTTCGTGAGAGGCCTTGCAAAATGGGTCCTTAGCTTTCTTTCCCTGGCTCTGAGGTGTCTCCTCCTGGGAACACACGATTCCCTCCGACTGTGCCACGATGTGGTGGGGTGACATGGAAAGACGTACAGATAGAACCTGGCTGAGGCCCGGCTCAACCACTGTAATAGCAGGGAGGCCTTGGAAAAGATACTTAACAGCTCCAAATTTTGACTTCCCCATCTGTAAAATGGGGGTGTTGGGGATCACATAAGAAAAGGTATATGAAGGGGTCTCATTCTTGAGATGGTCCAGATGCCTCACAGAGAAGGCAGCCTTATATATTAAGTCGAGGGGATTTGGCTGCCAGTCACTGCCTGAGAAGGGAAAAAGGCTTTATCTTCGGGTAAACCCCACAAGAATCACTTCAGCACACACACACAGGTGAAGGAATCTTTCTCTTGCTGGTGCCCATGTCATTTTCATCAACGGCATCGGGGAAGAGTGGTTACCTGTTTGGCAAGCAGACCGACCCCTGGCTTAAATGAGTAAGTCTTACCCATTCTCAGTTCTGTTCGCTTTTTCTGGAGCCTGAGGCTTCATTATCTTGAGACTTGATAAGACCCTACAGGACAGAGTTTGCTATAATGTGTGTTGTTCATCTTGGACCCCACCCGAAATTGGGGAGAGAACAGGGTTAATTTTTAAAGTGCCAAAATGCCTTTGCATATACGTTTCGTTTCCCCTGCCTGGAATAGTTTTCTCACTTCTGATAAATGCCTAGTCATCCTTTAAGAGGGTTTTTTTTTTTTTTTTTTTTTTTTTGCAAAGCCTTCTACAGCCACCCTCAGCAAATTCCTTTGCTCCCTTCTCTGTGCACCAACAGCACTCTATGTAAACTCCTGTTATGTGCTGTATAAGGTAGCCCTGACGGCTGTCCAGCTTTGCCTCTGACCCTCTTTGCCCCCTCATTTTATACTCTGTACTCTTCTTAGCTTCACAGGTGTGCTACGCTTTCTCTTACCTCTGCCACATGTCCTAGTCCCTCTGCCAACAGCATTGCAGGCCCCTCCTATTCCCACCTTCCTTGGCCCCAACCTCCAGGTGGTGAACTGAGGCTCATCCTCAGGGCTCTGCTGAACACCTCTTCTTCTGGGAGGCTGTTCCTGAGCTCCCAAGTCTGGGTGGTCCTCCTATGGGCTCCTGTGCCATCTTCTCACAGTCCTTACTACACTTCCCGCTTCCATATCTCCCCCCACCCTACTAGGCTGTAGGCGTTTTGAGGGGGGGTCATGCATCTCACTCCCTATTGTATCTTTGAGGCACAGGCTGACAGGACCTGTTCATCATATTAAAACATCACATCTATGTTCATGCTTGGTCTCCCACCAAAGATGGCTAGCTCCCTGAGGAGGGGCTGATCTGTATTATCATCACGTCTCCCACGGTGAGCACAGTGCCTAGCACTCCTCCTCAAGGCTGACTTATAGCGTGAACTCCTAGGCTCTGTCACAACGATCTCCGAAGCCACTTTTTCCAGAGCAATCAAGTTTCTTTTTTTAGCATCAGAGAAGCAAGAAGCTGGAAGGATTCCCAGAGACCCAGCTCCTTACAGAATAATCCTCTGCCTCCGCCCTCCCTGCCAGGTGGTCCTGCACGCCTTCCCTCTGCTTTCTTCACCTCCCCTCACCCCACCCCCACCCCTACCCTGCCAAGCTGTTGTTGGCAATTAATGTAATGTTTCTGGGCTTTTCTTCAGGCTGAGACTTACTCTGGTCGCACTTAAGAACATGAATCAGTTTTGTCTGGGCTTGGACCTGCTGGTGTTGGTAAGTGTTCTCCCAAATCCAGCCATTGCAAACCTGACTCTATCCTCTTCATCAATATGTGGAGCACCCGGGTCGATGGGAATCTCCCTATGGGTTCCTGGCTCATTTATTAAAAATGTGGAACAATTTAAGTTCTTGCTGCTTTGACGGGGAGTCGTTGAGCACATGTTGTTTCCAGCAGGCTCTGGGTCTGGGAGGTCAAGTTTCAGATGCGATTAATTCAGTGTAAAGGTGAGCCTGCCAGGCCTGGAAGAAAGAAGAGCTGACAGCTGATTTATGACGTGGCTTTTAAACAAATCACCCCTAAAACCCAACTCGTTTCATTATGGCAGGGGCTCAATTTGTATTATAGTGTCATCCTTGAACACTGAATGCTTCCCCTGTAGTCAGCCGCTGGTAGAAAGAAGTAAGATTTTAGTGGTTCCAGAAACCATCTCCACAATGTTTGGCAAAAGAAATGCTAGTGCCTTCAGGTCCCTCTCATATCTACTTAATGACAAAACATACCATTGGAGCCTGGGGGTGTGTGTGACTGTACCAAAAAAGCTCTGTGTATCCCTGTCTTTGGGGCTGAGGGGGATTGCGTTTGTAGGGACACCCACTCACAAACTGCCTTTTGCATCTGTGGCCTGGTGTGGTTTCTGTCCCTGGAAATGAATGGATCAGGAATAGTGACAGGTCTGGAGATGAAGCTGCTCTGTGCTTTTGGGAAGCGATGCCTGCCTGGAAGTGTTGATGGGGAACCTTTCCCTGATGAACACTTCAGTTTACTTTGTACTATGCAGGAAATAGAAAGCCAGATAGATAGAGATGTGACTAAAGCCTTGCACAGGTCTCAGGGAGCGCCTGACTTCCAGGTATTCCGGTATTTAATGACACACTGCCTTGCTTCTCTTTGTTCTTTCTGTTGCAAATATGAAGTGGAACATTTTGCCACCATCCAGACACACTGGGGCCTCAGGTGGAGCCCAAAGTGTGGCAGTGTAGGGAGTGGCCCCCAGGAAGGGACTCAAGCACTTACACAGGTTTTGGGCTTCCCATCCCAGTCCCAATAACAATGACTCAGCGGCAGAGAAAGTGGAGTCATTTCTGAATCCCAGACATGCTGCGGCAGGGGCTCGTTGTTAGTGGTCAGTCCAAGCAGTACTGGCGGGAGCTCTGTGGGAGCCATCTGTGTGGCTGAGGGGGGGGGGCCTGAAAAGCGATAGTGACCGTGGAGAAAACCTCACTGTGAGGTGGCCTGCGTGTGTGTGGCTTTTATGCAAGGTCACGAGTGTGCTCACATCCTGATGTCCAGGCTGTGCTCTGCCCTCTGTCCAGCCTGAGGCAGACGTGGAGCAGGAGACCGCCCCCGACGGCAGCCCTCCTTCTGGGTGTCTGCAGACACAATGTCTGCTCGCATCTGGAGCCATGAGCCAGAGATGCCAACATCTCTTGGCTGGACAAGTGGCTTCCTGGATGGTGGAATTATAGCCCATAAAAGGAGAATTTATGAACAAACAAGGAAAACGGTCTCTTTTCTGCAACATTAAAAAAATGCATTTTCAACATGAAGTCCTCACTACTGCTGCTTCCCTGGTAAACTGGTCAAATTTAGTAGATATGAGGGGTCTTTAAAAAGTTCGTGGAAAGATTTGTATCATCTTTTAATTCTGTTTTTCCACTAATGTTTTGAAGTACCCTAGTACACTACAGTTCCATATTTCTGTCACCTGCCACCCACCCGCGGAGCCCCTCCAGCAAGCTATCTGTGCTTCTCCTGCCCACGTCTCACAACACCCAGAGTTTGGGGCTTTTATACATATATCTGTGTCCTCGCTGTGGCTTGATGGAAAGAGTTTGAACGCTGGAGCCAGGCAGACCCAATTGTGAATCAAAATCCAACTTTTCAGTGACTGTGTTAGCTTGAGAAATCGGCTTAACTCTTCCTAGTCTGGTTTTCCTTTTCTGTGAGCAAGAGCTCTTCCTGTTTCAGGGTTGTAGGGAAGACGTAGTGGGGCAGTACGTGTAATCCCATGGGGGGCTGTGAGGCCTGGCAGCGGCAGGCCTGGGCCTCTGTTAGTGCCCGTCTCTCTCCACTGGGACCACACTGGCATTCCTTAAAGGCTACGTTATATCTTATTCACTTTGGTATCTCTCTTCTTTCTCAACACTTAACCCACTGCCTCATACACAGTAGGTACTCAAATAGTGAATGAACTCATTCTATTTTAAAATTAAAGTGGAGTGAGAAATGGACCAAAGGGCAGGGGAAAGGAATGTCTAATTGGGCCAGAACCTCCCTGCTCAAAGTGCTGCTCAGGGACCAGCAGCATCAACATCCCTGGAGAATTAATTAATACAGCAGACTCTCAGGCCCCATCCCAGACCTACTGAACCAGAATCTGCATTTCAGCCAGATGCCCAGGGGCTTTATGTACACATTAACGTTTGAGAAGCCATGGTGGTCTCAAATATTGTGTCAATAACCATGCATCAAATCAATAAAGGAGTAAGATTAGGAAACTAGTAGAATAACTTACTAGAACTCTAATGGTTTTATTTAAAAGGAAAAATCAATTATGAATTAAATAGTCCTAGGAATTCTAAATCCAACAGCAATTTTAGTTTAATTCTGACTGACCCTGTCCCTGGCCATGGTCCATGGCCACAGACATTGGCTCCCAGACCATGCCCCCTCTCCCCCCACCCCGAGCCCCTGTAGACCCTTCCCTTTGTGCATGCTGTGCAGGGAGCTGTGTCCCCTGTGGGCCACCTCCTCTCCCCAGCACTGTGAGCCTGTTTGCTAGTGGGGTCTCCCTTATGAGGCCATGTCCCAGGATGCCTGCAAGCACCATGACTGTCCACCATGACTGTCTGCGAGCACCCTGTGTGGGGATCGTGCTCCGTGCTCCACAGATGTGTATTGTTCTTGTTTGGATCACTGCCCTAAGCTCGGGCAGTGCCTAAGAGAATCTGGCTAAAAGTGCCTAAGAGAATCTGGCTCTCGCATTTGCCCTTCAGAGTGATGTGCACCTGGAGGGTAGTGAAGGAACCACTTCTTCCAGGAAGACAGCATCTCTTTGTACCCGTCTGTCCTTCCCATTGGGACAGGCTGTGGGTATGTGACCTCTCTTGCTTTCTTCCTTTGGCTTTATGCTTGGCAGATAACATCATCCGCTTGAGGTCTACACCCTGCTGCTGTCTATGAAACTTTTTCTACAGTGGTGGTGGGAACAGAGTGATGAGCATCTGCCAGCTCTGTCTCTAAGACACCTCCCAAATCGTTCTGCCCTCCACCTCTATGGCCACCACCTGTCTGGGCCACTACCCTTCCTGTCTGGATGACAGCAACATCTAGCTGCGTCCTGCAAGCCATTCTCCTCCCAGCCAGCCAGAGATTCTTTTCTTAAAACATAAATGGGATTGCCTTTTCCCATCTAAAGCCCTTCAATGTCTCCCCACTGCACTTAGAGTGAGATCCAGCCTCTTTCTGGTGGTCCCCAGGGCCTCTGTGACCCACCCCTGCTGGGTGGCTCTCGGCCTCACACTCTGCCACCTCTTCCCCCTCTAGTGTGCTCCAGTGAGGCTGGTCTTCCAGCTCCTCCCTCCCGCCTGGCTCGTTCCCGTCTCACCTGAGATGTTCCCTCCTCAGGCAGGCCTTGCTATGACCGTAGCTAAAATGGAGTCATGCAGTGGTTACTCTCCAGCATTTTCCCTCATGCAGCTCATTCCTTTTCTAATTGTTTTTCTGCCTGTGGGCTTTCTTTTTTGTCCATCTCCCTTACTATCCTGTAAGCTCCACCAGCATGGGGAGGTGTCTGTTTACTGGCCACTGGGTCTCCAGTGTCTGGGGGAGGACTGACACATACCAGGCACTCCTGCACACCTGATGAACTGAACAAAGGAAACTACTGAGTGCTAAGCATTTTCACCTGGAATGCTCTTTCTCCCAGTCTCTGTCCAGTTTGATCTTCTTTACTCCTCCTGTCTTTGTCCATCAGGCAGATCGAGCTCCTTCGTGGAGACTTCCTAACCCACTCTAGCCCAGAATCACCTTCCGTCTTGGAATCCACCGTTGTCCCATTCATCAACAAATCTCTCACCTCACGGAAGTAGGTTACCACCCCTCCCCATACCCCTACACTCACATATACACACACCCTGTTCCTTCTGAGTTAGCCCGACATTGCTGTTCTTAGGGTGGTGGTAAGGAATAGTGGTTAAGTGTGCAGGTGTTGAAGCCAGACTACCTGGGTTCGAATCTTGGTTCTGTCAGTTACTCACTGGGCAGGTGAATTAACCTCTCTGTGCCTCAGTTTTCTCATCTGTAAGGCAGGAGCAATAACAACCTTCCTCACATGGTTTTTGTGAAAATTAAATGGGTTAAAACATATAAAAATATATAGAACAGTGCTGGACACATATTAAGCACTATGTAAGTATTATGTATTATTGTCATATAATTGAGGAAGAAACCAGGGACCAAAGAAATGATTTTGCACTGTGAGGTTCTTGTGGAACTGGGTTTTCAACTCAGGTTGCCCCTAGACCAAGGGCCTTTCCACCTTCACCACGGCTGCTAGAGACTTCGTTTGGGCACATTTCCCCTGGAGTCTCCGGGGGCTCAGTCATAGATGCATCAAGTTGAAAGAGAAACAGTTTAGACATTGAGCAAAAATGTATGTTCATTTAGCAACTTGGGTCACTCTGTGGGCCCTTGGCCCCCAGCTGAAAACAGGAGGACAGGGACTGGCTGTGGTTCTCAGGAAGTGGGTCCCTGAAGCCAGGACCCCACCTAGCTGCCCACCTGTATGCATCCTTCATCTCAGGGAGAGGAGTGAGCCAGAATTCTCCTTCCTGGAGCCTTTCCTCCCGCTATCTGTCCTGCAGCCCGTTCACTTCTCGATGGCCCTGCCCTTATCTTGGAATTAAATCTTCTTTTGGCATTTGTCTCAATTTAGTCTCACCTCTCTTGCTCTTTCACCATGTTTTCCTGTCCTTCCTGTCCCCTCTCCTCTAACAGACAAAACATCTCAGCATGGCACTTACCCCTGCTTCCCACTGTTTCCCTCTCAAAGATAAGGATCACCTGAGGCAAAGGTAAACACACAGTTTACCAGGCCTTTCTCCTAGAAATTCTAATTCAGGAGGCCTGGATCAAAGTCCAGGAGTCCATATTTTTGACAAGCGATACTGGTGACTATTGTCTCAGGGGACTTTGGGAATCACCGCCAGGGCTTGTTCATGTTTCTCTTCCACGAAATCTCCAAGGTCTTCCCGTGGCCCAGTATGCATCTACACCTTTGACAACTGTGCCAGATCTTGCTTTGTTACCCTGTGTGGGTATCTAACCCTCAACAACCCATGGTTTTTCTGCTCAAACAATAGAAACTCAAGTTCTTTTCCCCCACACAGTAGTCCCTCAATAAATATTTGGTAGCCATTTTACCTTTTTCCTCTCATTATATTCATTTTGGGTGAGCACTGAAATTATTTTACCTAAGCTCTATCAAAAGGCCATGAGCAAAGGGGCTCAGAAATATGTTAGCTAAAAGAGGTATGTTAGTTTGTGATTCGACAGGCCTTATGCACTCAAGGTTTAATTAAGGAAGGATAAATGAAAACATCTCTGGTGTCTGGGATCATTTACTGCTGTCTACAGAGAAGATACATGGACAGAGCTGGGCTGGGTGTCTTGTCTGAAAATCTTCTCCAGTTCCTGGCCTCTCCATGAATTATACGTGTGACCATTATACGTGTGACCTGAGGTGACATGCATCAGCAAACTGAGCCTCAGCTTCCTTATTCTAAAAAGAAGGTTAAATCCCAATCTCATTGGGCCATTGAGGTTAAATGAGATATTGTTTGCTGAATCATTTTGTAAGCTGTAAAGTGCTGTACATTTGGTGGAAATCACTCTTAGTTATCCTTACAGTTAGTTTTCCAGCTCCCCTGCTTGTCCCCATTCCCCTCACAGCTTTTCCACCTGAGTCATGTGACTAGAATTTAAATGCTATGCTGGGGATCCCAGGAAAGGTACTTCCCATCGATTGCTATAAAACCTCACATCCTAACTGAGAGAGACAACGGGGAACAGTGACTCACAGGCAGCTGTAGGGGAGCGGCCCGCTCAGACGAGAAGCTCTGAAGACTCCTCAGGCCTGAAAATGTCTTCTCGATGGGTGTGCCAAGGAATGGCAGCAGACCCATTCTAGGTGCTGGTTTGACTCAGAGAGAAATTTAGAAACTGGCCTAGGATTGGGTGGATGGTTAACATCTGTGAAAATAAACAAGAGTTTCAGATGGCAATACTTAACATCTAACCATAACAGTAAAAAATGATAAAGCGATTATGGTAAAAGGGGGCTGCTGTCCTGTAAGTGAACTCTTAGAAAATCAGATTTTCTGAATTTGATAAGACTGTAGTACAGGAGGCAGTTTTCGGATTTCTGTGAGCTTTGGCAGGAATAGGCTAGTACATGTGAGAAGAGAGCAACAGATTTAAAAAATCTGTACAAACACCAATAGAAATAAACTTGTAGCTTGTTGCGACGTACCCACATCGCTAGAGATTTTGCCCTTAACATGTCTCTTTTAAAGTTGACTCCAGGAAATAGATTTGGAACCTGATCAATCCCATCTTCGAGTCTGCCATCCTCCTCTCAAAATTATAAACATAAGATTATTACAGCGCATTTCCTGCATGTGCCTTCCATGTGGCTCCAGTCTCCACCTCACAAATGGAGCAAGTAAACACTCCCCAAGTGTAATTCCGAGTGTCGCCCATATGGTGCGGTCTTGGGGCAGGGGGTGGGTGGGGGGGCCGGAGAGCAGGGCTCAGACAATTTGTGCACCGTGAGCCCAGCCTGGGGAACATGGGAGGTGCCGCCCAGGGAGGCAGCCAGAAAAGTCTTCTGGTGGCAGAAAAGCCCCCCTTCCTTCTTTGCACGTTTGGTTGGCACGTGGGAGCTACAAAGCAGGGCTAGAAATGTTTCTTTCTTTTTAAAAATTCATTAAAATCCATCCCCTTCCTGGAAAAACCTCAATGCCGCCAGCAGTCTCTAAGTCATTCAGCTTTGAAAAACACACAGCTTCCCAGCTACCCCTTGCCTCTGTGGGTCTGTTTTGAGAAAATTAATTTCAGTGTAAATGAGTTTGAGGCTGAAGCTTTTGTTAACATGTGGTTTGACACCACTTAAATGCACAAATTGTTAACTTTATAAATTTTCAGCAATTTTCCTCCCTCTCCCAAATCTCATGTGAAACTCATTTCCCTAGGAACTAACCAGGGACCTCTGACCTCTCGCTTCAATTGTTTAAAGGCCTCCAGTTCTTTTTCTTGGCCTTTTCTTGATATGAGAAGGTGAACTGAACTTCAAAGGGCAGTAAGCCAGATGTCTTCTTTCCGTCGCAAGGGGCTGACTTCCTCTCGTTTGTCTGCACTCTTTGCATGAATTCAGGTTGGTGTCCATTTCCCCTGGGCCTCAGGCTGTTCCCAGTGCTGTACCCAGATGCCCGGTGCAAGGCTCTAACTTGTGTGATTTGCTGGTCCTGATGCTGCAGGGATTTGACAGAGTTCCTTGTTATTTGTGCTGCTCTGGTATGAATGTGTGCATGTGTGGGCATGCATGTTCGTGCGTGTGTCCTCCATCAATACCAGCAGACACTAGACCTGCCTTGTCTGATATGGCAGCCGCAAGCCACGTGCAGCTCGTGAGCACTTGGAATGTGGCTAGTCTGAATTGAGATGTGCTGTAAGTGTAAAACACAGGCCAGATTTCAAAGACTTTGTATGGAGAGTAGAATGTAAAATATCTCAATAAGTTTTTTATAGCGATTATATGTTGAAATCATAGTATTTTGAATGTACTGGGTTAAAGAAAATATATTATTGATATTAATTTCACTTTCTTTTTACTTTTTAAATTATGGCTACTGGAAAATGTAAAATTATGTGTGTGGCTTGTGTTATACTTCTGTCGGGCAGTGTAGATCTTGATTGCCGAAGGAGGGCTAAGTCACACAGATGCTGTGTCTCAGGCCTCGACTGCACTTGCCCTGGTGTCCTTCAACCTTCAGGCTTCATAGTGAGTGAGTAGTTGGGTTTCCATAAACCACGCTTCATGACTTGGAGCTGCAGAGGACACCCTGTGTGTGTCTTCATGACCTTCCACAGGTTCCCTCAGGTGGCACTAGGCTGATCTCCTGTGCATGTCTTCATGTACAGAACAGACAGTCTTGTGCTTACCGGTCTGGGGGTTGGATGGGGGCTGCGGATGACTCAGATCTGGTTGGTAGCTGTCAGTACACCATAGGTGTATTTGTCCTGACAGTATCCAATTGCTTCCCACCAAGTCTGGGTTGGGTGACTTCTTTTTGACTTTAACATATTTGGAATGCAGCTTGATGGGAAAGGACTTTAAATATTATCTAATCTTTCCTTTTCATTTTACAGACGAGGGCATGAAGACCCCATAGCAAAGTGCTAGAGGGAGGTGATTGTAAGCTTAGACTTTGGCACAGGCAGTTTCCAGTTCAAATTCCAGCTCTGCTACTTCTTATCGAGAAGAGCTTGGGTAGGTCCACTGAACTTTTCCATATCGAGTTTTAGTTTTCTATTAGAGATCATCACAGCTCTCTCACTGAATTGTTGTAAGAATAGAATAAGAAAATAAATGTAAATTGCTCAGCCTGTGACCTGGCGGAAAGTGAGTGCCTGATGAGTAGTTATTACTATTATCATTATTTGGTAACTGACAATGTCCTATAGCTGATTAACGGCTGAGGTTGGGTTAGAGTTCAGATGGCGACCTCCAACTCTTGTTCTTGTTTCATCAGAGAGAGGCCAGGCTGGGCACAACATCCTGAAGTTGAAGCCCCAGACCTGAGAGGGCAATTGCCTGCAGCTCTGCTGTGTGCTCCTGCAGCCCTTGGCCGGCCTCCAGCACAGCACTCCCACTCTGTACCGCAACGACTGTCACTTGTCCATGTCCCCCTGGGCACTATATGCTCCTTGAGGGCAGGCTGTATCTCATTTATCATCATCACCTTTTTGTTCAACAGCATGCTTAATGACCTATCATGTTCCAGGTCCTGTTCTAGACTCTTGGGATGCATCAGGGAACACACAGAGACAAAGATCTTCTTACATGGAGCTCATATTCTAGCTGTGGGAGGTGGATACCATACTGGAAGGCTGTGCGGGTTTCAGTCTGTGCACAGTGCAGATTCACACACTGACATTGTATGGCTGGAGCAACCCTGGTAACAGTTCATTCCATCCCTGTAGTCCTGGAGCTGCGGTTGCCTCCTCCACCTGCCGGGGCCACTCCTGCAGGCTCAGGGGTTCTCTGCAAGGATTGCACCCTGTCGCTCCTGTTGCTCCTGTCGCTCCTGTCGCTCCTGTCGCTCCTGTAGCTCCTCACCTGCTGCCGGTGTTGCATCTCTCTCCACTCCCACCTTCTGTCCTGGGGCTTCCTTGTTGCAACTTAGGTGAGGAGCCGTGTGTATCAACTTGTGTTCTTACCACCTGCAAGCATGAGGGCTCTAACACTCAAAGGGCAAACACTGATCAGTGGGAGACAGATACTGCCTTTGTTTTCCCTTCCTCCCTAGGCAGACTGTTTGGAGATGTATTAGCTTTATACCCCCTTTCTGAAGATGTTCAGTGGGACCAAGCCCTGGGCTTGTTATAAATCTCTTGTCCTTCAGAAAGGACTCCCTTATGCTTGCTCTCCCTCCTTCCCTGCCATGCTCCCCTGCTCCCTCAGTTCTGCCTCCCTGTAATTGCATGCTTTCAAGCTGTGTTTTCCAGGGAACTGGGCCAAGGCAGCAGGTGATAAGTGAGATGGAAAAAGAAAACGCACAGCAGGGTCAGAAGGGGAATTGGGAGTGCTGCGGGAGGGCAGCAGCAGCAATTTTCAACAGCATTGTCAGTTTAAGCCTTTTTGAAAGGTGATATTTGACTAAGGGCTTGAAGAAGGTGAGGGAGTTAGCCATTCTGGGGAAAGGGTGTTCCCGGCCGAGCAGAGGAGACAGCCCATTCATTGCAAGGCACCAAGGTATGGCTGTGGAAGAGCAAGGGGGCCAGGGTAGTTTTGTAGGAAATGAAGTGGGAGAGGTGGGGGAGGAGGTTATTTTAGGTGTTGTAGATCATTGTAAGAACTTGAGCTTTTACTCCAAGTGGAATGGGAGCCTGTACCGAGTTTAAAGCAGTGGTGTGACTTGGCATCTAGAAAGTTCATGATGCTGCCTAGCACATAGGAGGTGCTCATTCAATGCTGATTTGAAATAAGACCTGCAGTTGATCTTCCACGATCTCCCAGAGAAGCACTCTCCCAGAGAGGAGCCCCTAGCCCTGTAGAGGGCTAGAGCTGGGCTTGTATGTTTCTAGCCAAGAGTTGAAAACAGATGGAAACAAAATGCCAGCATTAATCCAAAAGGCATGTGGAAGAAAGATCAAATGGGAGAAGAGAATGAATGTGTTTTCAGCAGAGCTGTGTGCTTCCTTAAGATACAGATTTGTGGGAAGCCAGCTGAATCAGCCTTGTGCCTCATGGCAGAAAATGGGTTTTGCATGGAGCCTGGAGATGGGAAAAGTGCATCCATCTTCTCCACACCACAGCAATGAGTGGTTGGCTCCCCACTTAGAGCCAGGCAAGTCCTGTGTGCTTTGACTTGTTGGAATTGTACACAACAAAATTTGCCATGTTGGGTTCTGTGAAATCCCTTTGGAGGGTCCTTTCAGGTTTAAGTTCTGTGGATCACAGACTTTTTAGATCCTTGATGGGTATAGTGGCTGGTTTCTTTCCCTTTTACAAGGGCCTGCCGAGCGCAGTAGGAGCATCAGGAACAAGAATCCACAATACACACCCTTATTTTCCCTCTGGGTTTCTCTTCGTCCTCCTGACCACTTTCTTTTATGGCCACCTTTAAAAGACTATGAGTGTAAGAGAAGAAGAAACAGGGTGGTAGCTGGGAAGTCAGACAAATCTTTTGGAGCATAGATAAGGGAACAGGACAATGGACACAGCCCAAACTTTCTCTCTTATGAGGGGAAATATATGCTTCCAAAGAGCAGAAAAGAGGGGACATGTAATTACATGAATACTTTTATTCTGGGGACAGGGGGTTGGGGGAGGGGGGAATTTATAGGCCAGTGGTTTTAGAGTCTGAATTTGACATATTAATGACTTATTTTAAGGAACTCTGGAGACTTGTGCTCAGGCAAGGAAAAAGATTGGGCTTTTTGTCAAGAATCTTGCAAGTTAATCTTGCTAATCATCTTATTTTGATGCGCATCTACCCTTCAGTTATACGGCTGGAAGAAAAGACAGAGCTCAAGGATTCTCAGGTATTTTCCGAACAAGACCACATAAATCTTTGATTGCCAGAAAAGATAATCTAGTACCCAATTAGGGAAGAGACTACGAATTGTGTAGGTAAATAAAACATTGTGTCTCTGTAGAAGGTCCAAAGACCTCATGGGTTGGAGTAGTCAGTTAGGTAACAGCAAGTCTCACAGCTGCTTAAGAGATTCTTCCCATTTCCCAGATGGGCAACTGAGGATTCAGGAGGTCCAGCTGCTCAAGTGGCCTGGCCCAGGTGCCACCTGGCTTATTTAGTAGTCAGAGGAGCATATTAGAGCCAGGAATCTATTGCTTTTGTTTTATTATTATTATCATCATCATCATCATTATTATTATTTCTGAACACTTTAATTACCATGACATAGTTTAAAAAATATAAAAAGCAGTGTTTCAAAATTTAATTAATATAAAAGCAGTGTGGAACCCCATCACTGCATCCATAATTGTGGGAGAAGGGGTAGTACAGTCTGTTACTAAACCACTTACTGCTAGCCAGGGAAACCTCCGTGAAATCCAGAAAAGTGTAGAAAACAGCTCTTTCCTTCAATTTCAGTCCAATATTCCATCCCATGCAGAATCTCCAGGAGTGCAGGTTTGGAAGAGGCTATGCTAATTGACCCATCCCAGCTCCTCATCTGTCACGAGATCCTTTTTCTGAGCCAGGGATGGCAAACCGCACTCCACAGACCAAACCCAGCATGTTGCCTATTTTTGTATATGAGCTAAGAATGATTTTTACCTTTTTAAATGATTTAAGAAATCAAAAAAGAATAATATTTTGTGATGTGAACATTTTAAGAAATTCAAATATCAGTGTCCATAAATATAGTTTTACTGAAATATAGGTATGTTCATTTATGTTCATATTGTTTATGACTCCTTTTGTTCCACAATGGTAGAGTTGAGAAGTTGAGACAGCGACTGAATGTCTTACAAAGCCTGAGATATTTACTACCTGGCCTTTTATGGAAACAGCTTGCCGACCCCTATTCTAACACTTGGAGCACCCCTGTGACATGCAGGTTGGTAAGGAAACCTCTCACTTCTGGCTACTGTCTTTCCCCCCTCTCCCTTGACCCATTGTTGGTCATTTGAGCACTTTTCTTCCCACCTTCCCCCATCTTACTCTTTCTTCTCTTCTCCTTGGCACAACTTGTCAATCAATCCTGTCTGCCTGCTGCTGGATAGTAGGGAGTGGGGCTGGAGGTCAGAAATGAGAAAGGAGCAGAGGAAAGGGTCTCTCCCCTTGTCTGGTCACAGCTTGAAATCACCGTAAGATCACCAGACCTTCCATGCCATCAGGGGCAACTGTGTCTTGTTTTTTGTGGATTACAATCAGAATTTCTGAATCTTTTTCTACCTTGAGCTCACCGTAGCCTCTCTTTAGGTCTAGTCTCAGGAGAGGAGGGTGCTTTGGGGAAAATCTATAATTATCCTGCCTCAAATGCTTTCCTCATGATGGGGATTAGAATTTACAATGCAGAAGACATGCCAGTGATCACACATTCTTATTGTCAACTGATGTACCTCTTCTGTGAACACAACTGGAATATTACTGTTTCTTTGGCTTTGTGAATTCTGTTCCCTCTGCCTGGGATCTGCCTCCTCTTCTCCACCTTTGTCTTCTTCTTTAAAGAGCTGCTCATGTCCCACCTCCTCCACGAAGCTTTCCCAGACTGTGTCTGTAACAAATTCTCTTCTGAAGCTTGTTTTCCTTTATACTTCTCACTGGGATTTTGGATCATTAAAGATAGTCCTGCCATCTGGTTTCCATTCCTCTTGTCTCCATCTCCATGATCACTGACCCAGTTCAGACTCATCTTTCTCCTGAACCCTTAGAGGTGACCCCTACCCGCAGCCAGGCTTGTCCCATTCTAATCCTTCTTCTACAGGGCTCCAGAGGGTATGTCTGAAATGTAAACCTAACTACCTTAACTCCCATCTCCCTGGCTTCGAGTCTTCCATTACTCTGTCAGTAAAGTGTACAAAACCTTATACAAGTGAGTCCCCACCTCTCCAACCTCACCTGCTTCAAATTCTACGCTCTGGAAACACTGAACTGCCTGTGGTTCTACAATACACTGTTGTGTATGTTTTCTCCTCTGTCTGGGATGCTTGACTCCACTCTACCCAGTTGCTTTTTCCCAACTAACTCCTGCTTAAAGGCTCAACTCAGGGGCCACCCCTTCAGAAATTCTTCCCAGACTTCCCTCTTCTTCCCTTATCAGGTTGGATTACGTGTTTATCTATCTGTGCTCCCACATACCTAACTTTGTGATTATGATCTTCACACTATATTGTGTTTATCTGTTTCCATGATTGTTTCTCCTTCACTGAACTATTATAAGTCCAATTTGTCTCTGTACCACTAGTTCTTTTAGTCTCTGACTTATAAGAGGTGCTTAATAAATGTTCATTGAGTAGATGAAGAGATTGATGATAAAGTCCTTTAAGGCAAGGCATTGTTTTATGTATGTTCATATCACTGGGACTTGGCTCAATATCTGTTTTTACTCCTGATAAGGATGATTCCAGGTAAATGTTCTTTGTTTTAAAGATGCCACTGCAAACTCTTGGCCAAACCTGTGTCTCACGGCAGGTCCACCAATGACTGTCTGTTCTCCAAGACACTTCTTTGTACATATTATATAATGACAATGATAAAAATAATTACAGGTTGAGCAGTTATTCTGTATGTACTAGGTGTCTAACATATAAGCTTTAATTCTCAACACAACCTTGCAAGTTTAAAATTATTCTCTGCCAAAGAAACTGAGGCACAGAGAAGGTAAATAACTTTCCCAAGATCATACAGCTAGTCATTGGCAAAACCAGGATTTGAATCAAGGTCTGACTAGCTACAAAAGCCTTAATCTTTCTATTTTAACCCTTTTTTCTACCTATAGTTTATATTTTAGCAACATCAACAAAACTCTAAAGTAATAGTTTATAGTTTAGAAAAAAAAAAAGAAAAAAGAGAAAATCCAGCCACAGCCCCACCACTTGAAAAAAATCCAGCTGTCTTAATTTGCCCATATTCTTGTCCTGTGCTTGTCTACAAATGTATCAAGCGAACATGGAATACATGCCATTTGTGTTTCTCTCTCTTTTTACCCAACGTCACATCAAAAGCATATTTTCCAATGTCTGGTTATAGTCTTCCTAATTGCAGTTTTAATGACTGGTACTTCATTTCTGATCTCAGTGTTAATAAGGCTCTTCCAACCCCAGTGACACCCTGTCCCTTCCCCTGTCTACTCATCTGGCCTTTATTGGAGGCAGCTGTGAAGAGAGTGCTGAACTTGGTGCCAGAAAATTTGGACCAAGTCCCAGGTCTGAAAGTAACTAGTTGTATGACCTTGGTCAAGTCAGGTTCATTCAATTTTGAGCTCCTCCCCTGGTGTGTGAGCTCCTTTAGGGCAGGGATTGTTTTATTTCTCCTTTGCAGGCCTTGTGTCTAGCACAAAGTATGAGATCAATATATGCTTGATAAAGACTCTCAAATTTTTCACCTATAGAATGGAATAATTAAGTCTATTCCACAAAGACATGGTAATTAAATAAGCTTTATACACACACACATGCACACACACACTCTGCAGTTGTAAATCATTATATATAAATATAAGTTGGTATAACTATTATAATTGCTAGGTTTTGACAATTTACATAAAAGTCTGTTCAATTATCTGGAAGAACAGCAAGCTTCCTGACTGAATGTTGCATCTTTCATCCAGATGTTTGGCATACTGTAGGCATAGTAGACCAGACTTAAAGGAATCATTATTCAATGTTTATGCTGAGTTGTCTGTATTTCTTGGTCATGATGTTGTCTGCCTTGACAACAGAGACAACATGTACTTAACTTGCTGGGCACGCCACCATGCTCAGCCAGGACCTTAATAAGTACATTTTGGTGTGATTAAAATGAAGGTTGTAAAATGTTAAAAGTTTAGGTTCAAGGGACATAGTAGTTTGCAAGAACTCATTCTAGCTGGCACAGTAATTTGCCTGGGGGCAGAAACTGCTAGGATCGTTTGGGTTTATCCATAAGGAAACAGTCCAACAGTGTGTGGGGGCAGTTTTTCAGGTATAAAGTCAGTGACCTTGCAGAAACAACAACAAAACATGGTTCAAAGACTTGTGAAATAATTCCTGTCTTATCCATTCTTATGATAATCTATTTTTCACTACAAAGTCCTAAGAGCCAAATTTTCTCATCATCTACATAATAACAGCATTGTAATTCTGTTTTAACAAAGAATAAGTTGTTTTCAGGGCTGGCTGACTCATAACACCCAAAACATATTGGTTACACATAATGGGAGATAAATAAAATGAAAACTCAAAATAAACATGTACACAGACAGACTGAATTTAAAGATCAAAGAATAAACAGAGATAAATCATCATTTTTTGTAAAGGTACCTCTACTGCTTAAGTGGTAAAATGGATTGGGCTTAAATTGTAAAGTAAAAACATTTTCCAGTGTGTTAGAAAATAAAGTCAACTATAAAATCACCACACCTACTATTTTTTTTTATGTGTGAAAAATTTCTTAGGTTTGTATTTAAAAATACTGTTCAATCTGTTTAATGTAGTTTATTTTTATTTATTTATTTTAAAATTTTGATTGAATCAAAATTTATTATACATATTTTTTGGGTTCAACATTGAGATATGCTGATCAAATCAATATTACTAGCATATATATTGCTATAAATCATAATTATTCCTTATGCCCCTTGTCCAATCTCTCCCTATCCTCCTCTACATCCCCTTCTCCCCTCTAATTACCCTAGCTTTCTTCTCTCCTTCTGAAAGAATAATGGTTTCTCTGTTGATTTGTTGCTTAGGTGATCTGTCCAATGCTGAGAGGTGTGATCAGGTCCCCCAATATTATCATAGAGCAGATGCTTCTTCTGTCACTCTGAAATGGGCTTTGTGGAGAGAGACGTCCTCTTCTTTTCTTTACCTCTGCTGGTGACTCTCCTTGTGTCAATGCACTCCAGTGGCTGGTGGTCCATCTGCATGGTGGTTGCGGCGTATTGCTGCTTTCATGGCAACCATGGTTATTGTGGTGGCTGTGGTGGGCCACCGTCATGAAGGTCATGTTTTTGGCATGCTCCTTGGTGCTGGCAGTGTGCCTGGTTGTGGGGAGTGTATGGTCCCCAGCTCCATGCTAATGTAGTTTAAAAGCAGTATAAGACAGTGTGCTTCTAGTAATGGTAGAGTAGCTTGCACTGTATTAACCTTCTGACATATAAGAATGATACACTCTGAATAAAATGCTAAACTCAAGCATTTAACAGCTCTGGAGAGTGACCAAAGAAAGCAGAAACAGAAGAAGAAGGCAACCGAATGAGATTTGCACACCTGGTTTGCATGGTGCAGGATGGCTGGAACTCAAGCAGAAAGCCCTAATATTAATGGCATGAGATATCAGTGTCAGTTTGGGGCTGCCAAAGTCATTGCAAATTAGGGAGAAAATTCTGGAAAGGATAGAGCTACAGAAGGGGGAGTCCAAATTCTTCATAAATATTTTACCCAATCATTGGCTAATTACTAATTACAATGATGAGGGAGAATCTAGGAGTACCAGGTTGAAAACAACAGTCAGAAGTATGAAGGAACTAAGCATATCTTTCACATGTATCTGACAAAGGACTTCTATCTGAAATACATAAAGAATTCTTATAATTCTACAATAAAAACAATCCAATAGAGATTTTAACAGGCACTTCACAAAGGAAGTTACACAGATAGACTCAAAGGCAAGGTGTCTGATCAGAGAAAAGAGAGCCATTTCATAGTGATAAAATGAGGGCATCATAATGAATTCACCAGGAAAAGAGAAACCATAAGTGAGTATTCATTTAACAGCAGAGATTTTACATTTATGAAATAGAAATTAATAAAACTAAAGGAAGATAGACAAATACACAAAATAGATGGAGTTTTCAATAGTCTTCACTCAGAATTCCTCACCTTACAATATTTCTACAATGTGTCTTGCCCTGGAGGAGCCTCTGTGGCTTCAGGAATGTCATGAACTAGGGTAAAATGGAAAGGAGGAAATCTGTGTTCTGGGACTAGCTCTGACACTGGAGACCTTTGAGCAGGTATTGGGAGAGATGTGAACTTCCAAATCGAATGGGCTTAAAGACCTCCAAACAAATTAAATACAAAAAGATGCTCTCTAAGACGCATTGTAGTCAAACTGTCAAAAGTCAAAGACAAAGAGAGAATCCTAAAAACAGCAGGAGAAAATCATCAAGTCACCTACAAGGGAGTCCCAGTAAGACTAACAGCAGATTTCTCAGCAGAAGCCTTAAAAGTCAGAATGGGATGATATATACAAAACAATGAAAGAAAAAAACTGCCAGCCAAAGATACTATATCCAGCAAAGCTATCCTTCAAAAATGAAGGAGAAATTGTGTATTTCCCAGACAAACAAAAGCTGTGGGATTTCACCACCACATGACCAGCCCTACAAAAAAATTCTCAAGGGAGTCCTATATCTGGAATACAAAAAATGATAATCGCTATCATGGATACTCAAGAAAGAATAAAGCCCACTGGTGGAACAGATATGCAAATGAGAAAGAGAAAAGAACTATATCTTACCAGTGGAAAACAACAACAAACAACGAAGACAAAAAAAATAAAATAAAGGGAAAGAAAGGAACAAAAGATATATGAAACAACAAAAACAGCACGGTACTGGCATAAAAACATTGTCTACTCAGACCAATGGAACAGAATAGAGAGCCCAGAAATCAACCCACATACTTACAGCCAACTGATCTTTGATAAAGGCAGCAAGAACATATACTGGGGAAAAGACTGCCTCTTTAATAAATGGTGCTGGGAAAACTAGACACCCACACCTGTACCACTTGCAATATACCAAAATCAACTCAAAGTGGATTAAAGACTTAAGTATAAGACCTGAAACTATAAAACTACTAAAAGAACACATAAGGGAAACACTTCAGGAAGCAGTACTGTGCAAAGACTTTATGAGTAAGACCCCAAAAGCACAGGCAAAAAAGAAAAAAAATAAACAAATGGGATTATATCAAACTAAAAAGCTTCTGCACAGCAAAGGAAACAATCAACAGAGCAGAAATATAACCTACAGATTGGGAGAAAATATTTGCAAACTATATATCTGACAAGAGATTAATATCCAGAAAACATAAGGAACTCAAACAACTTCACAGTAAAAAAACAAATAATCCAATTAAAAAATGGGCAAAGGAGCTGAACTAACCTACAGATTGGGAGAAAATATTTGCAAACTATATATCTGACAAGAGATTAATATCCAGAAAACATAAGGAACTCAAACAACTTCACAGTAAAAAAACAAATAATCCAATTAAAAAATGGGCAAAGGAGCTGAACAGACATTTTTCAAAGAAAGACATACAAATGGCCAACAGGTACATGAAAAAATGCTTGATATCACTAATCACCAGAGAATGCAAATCAAAACCACGTTGAGATATCATCACACACCAGGTAGACTGGCCATTATTAAAAAGACTGAAAAAAACAAATACTGATGAGGATATGGAGAAAGGGAAACTATTCTACACTATTGGTGGGACTGTAAATTAGTACAGCCATTATGGAAAACAGTATGGAGGTTTCTCAAACAACTATAGATAGAACTACTATATGATCCAGCAATCCTACTTCTGGGTATATAGCCAAAGGAATGGAAATCATCATGTTGAAGGGATACCTACACTCCCATGTTCATCGCAGCTCTATTTACAATGGTCAAAATGTGGAGCTAACCTAATGTTCATACACATAATGGAATACTAATCAGCCATAAAAAACAATAAAATTCTACCATTTGCAGCAACATGGATGAGCCTGGAGAAAATTATGTTAAATGAAATAAGCCAGGCACAGAAAGAGAAATACCCACTTATGTCCTCACTCATAAGTGGGTGCTTAGAAAGAAGGAAGGAAGGAAGGGAAGGAAGGAAGGAAGATAGAAAGAAAAATGATTACAGTAATACATTGAACTTTCATAAGGAGAGAAGAGAACTGAGGTTACTGGAGATGGAACAGGAGGAGGGAGACACAAAATAGTTAGGAAAAATAAGTTCTATTGATTTATACTTGAGCTAGGCAGCTACAATTAACATTAACATACTGTGTGTTATCAAATGGCTAGAAGAGAGGAGATCGAATGTCTTCAAAACAGTGCAATGATTACCTTTTGTAATGATGAATGTGCTACTTATCCAAATTTGATCATCACACATTGTACACAGGTATTGATATTCAACTCTACACTCTACAAATACATGCAACCAGTTATTTTTCAATTAAAATAAATAAATAAGTAAATCTGAAAGGCCAAAAAGAAAAAATAGACCCTCATGAAGGCATATTTACGTGAAATTCAAGAATATTGGTGTGTTTGTCAGGGTTATTAATCCCAGCTGCTGAAGCCAGCAACCCTTAAAGAATCTTAGTGGCTTAAGAAAAACCAAAGTTTGTCACTTTGCAAAGCCTAATGTATTTCAGGTGGCTGCAGCCTACCTTATAAATATGCCAATGGGATCTCCTAAGGTAGTTCGTTGCAGGGGGAAATCAGGTTGGAGGAAGCACACTGGCTTTTAACTTTCTTATCCTGGAGGTGATGTGTCACTTCTGCTCTCAGGCCACAGATGAGAACATGGCTCCAACCAAACTACAGGAGATGCCAGAAAACCTGTGGAGGCACATGTAATACTTGGTGTTTTGCATGCCAATAATTGGTTACTAAAAGAAAATCCCCCATAGTTTTCAGAGAAAATCAAAACTGGTTGTATGCAAAGGATCAGGAAGCAAAATATCTTTGGTTCCTCAACAGCAATTTTGGAAGTTAAAAGATAATGGAGTAATGCTTTCAAAATTTTCAAAGTAAGTGGTCTATACCTAGAATTCTATACCCAGACAAACTATCAGTCAAGGACAGTGTAGACCCATTTTCAGACATTCAAGTTCTCAAACAATTTACCTTCCATATGCCCATTTCTCAGGAACCTACCAGAGAATGTGTTCTTTTAAAGTGAGAAAGAGAAGCAAGCAAGAGGAAAACAAGATCCAGGGAATAGGAAACCCAATTCAGGAGAGAGGTGAAGAGAATTCTCAGAATTATGATGAAGAAGATCATGTGATGACAGCAGTGCACCTGGCAGAGAAGGAAAACCATTAGATGGCAGCAGGAGAGAAGACTCCAGGAGAGGTTTCTTCAAGAAGATGCAATTGACAGACCACCTGGACTATCTAAATATATTGAGAGAAACTATAAACATTTGGCACTGAGTTTGTTGAATTAATCATAATTACTAAGGAAAAGAAGAAAATGGGGAAAAAGATAACTATTAAATCTAGAGAAAGCAAAAAGTTGTGCAGAGAAGGATTTTAACTGTAGCTTACCATATAACTTAGCAGTGAATTGCACTATAGACATTATCATGTATCCCAGATACTGATGTAGTCAAAACTGTGCTCTAAGTATAGTGGGGGATTGAAGGGGTGGGAAGAATGTATGAGAGAATGGACGGGGGGGGGGGGGGGGG